>NC_081414.1:700046558-700281558 GCF_030272615.1 Cryptomeria japonica
GGTGTAATTGTTATGTGTATGAGCTATTTGATGTAGAAGAAAAAGGATGATCTCACAACCACTATTTAGGTCTTCGAAGGTTACAACACCATTTGACTTATAACTTCCCCAAACCTCACCGTACCCGGGTTACTCATGTGCATGAAAAATGGATTTCTTGGGGAAGCAAAGGGTTAACACATGGAATATGAGAAATCATTGACATGAACAGACTCAAGGAACTTACATGACCCCAAAAATACCTTGTTTCAACCATGACATTGTTTGGAACCCAACTTCAAGGTTATACTCACCCTCACGGTGCACCTAGGCCGAGTAGCCTTCCAAGTAAGGTATAGAATTCAAAAAAGGTCTCAAACTTGTGTAGATGACCCTGTGCCAACAAAATATGGATTGGTTTCAATAAGGAAAATCAACCAAAGGTTTTCAAAAAAAATTTATGATTGTCCTAAAATTGTCCTAGTTTTAGGCTTGCAAATTAGGTCTTCTCGCCAAGGAATTCCATAAATGATCATACAACCACTCAAAATAGTGTACTAACACTTGTTTTCAGTATAAACCAATTCCTTTTCATCAATTTTGGGTGTCCAAGGGGTCATATTTTTCATTAACATTGTCTATAGCAGCCTTATGTCACTTTCTTAGGCTTGTCACATGAAGATGCCAAGCTTAGGACTTCACCAAACTCCTTCCAAACTCATCCTCCTACCCTGCCACTTTAAAAACATGAAAGAACATAGAAAAACCTATCATTACACTAGGTTTCATGATCAGATCCTGATGGAATGAGGATAAATCATGTTTTTATTGTTCAAACCCTAAGTGAGGAGGGTTTCCAGGCATTTTTAAGTAAAACACTCACCAAATGCACAAAACTCAACCAAATTGCACAAAATTCATCTTGAATGAAATTTAGGTCACAAGTATTTCCAAAAAATTATACCTCACATTCTAATCTATCCGTAGAAGAAAGTCATGAATGCTACAACAAGACTATTACAGAGAAATCTAGGAAGTTGTAGTCAATAAAACAACCATAACTCTTAAAATATTTAATGAAAATTAATGAGACCAATTCCAAATGAAATATATTTCACCCCTATATCAGAATATTTGACCCTTATACCATTACTATACTGCACAAACTTGTACTATGCACGAGAATAGAGAAATTGCAAGAAAAATACAGAAAATCTGAGTTTTTTTATTGCTTTTTGTCTCCAAACCACTAACAACCTTGGCATCAACCCAAAAGAGGCCTTATAAATCATATGGAGGTTCTTCCCAAATTTTCCCGACTTATTTTCAAATTTGGTTGACCATTGGGACCCTTTTACATCAATATTTGAAAATGTTGCAAAAGTTGCATAGCAACTTTTTGCAACTTTTTGACAACTTTTGGCCAACACATCAAAATGACCTCAAACATGATCCTAACCATTGATCCTTGTCAAAATGGATCAAAATAGACCAAAAAAAAAACTACAACCATTTGAGAACCCCTTGAAATGGTTTGACCAAGGTTGACCAAATTAGGACCTTGTAGGACTATAAGGCCCAAATGGAGTCAAAAGACCTTACAACTAAAACAAAGTGATTACAAATGATTCAAAATGACAAAAAATGGTCCATAATACCTTATTACAATAAAAACAAAACCAAATACTGCACAAGAAAACTTTGAGCAACTTTGAGACCCCAGGTGCTCCTGCACCACTAGTCCCTTGTGTATATGTGATGTATTCTTGCGATATTTGGTGGGTGTGAGATCAATGATATGATCCTTGTGTATATGTGTTTATTAAACACTAATTATTGGTAATGTTGAGTATGGAATAACACCTGATGAAAATGGTGTTACCTTGTCATTCGTACCTTATAACAAGAGTGAGCCGCCTTGCAAAATTTTTAGTTGCGTCCTTGTCTTATTAAAAATTTGTTGGTTCAATCCCTAATCCGCCTGTAAATCATTTCTAAATCCTTAGCATTAAGTTTCAATGGTCTATTGAACCTCATGAACCTCATGAACCCCTTGAACCATCTTGAATAGAGTTCATAGTGTTCATTTAGGTACCACAGGTTCTAAGTTGTGTCTAAGACATTTTCGGGCTAATGTTCACTTAAGTGTTTTGCAGCAACTCTATTTCACGGTCGCAAGTGATATTTCATATATTCTTACTCCAAACTGTGAACCATTTGAACCTAGTTCAAACAGTTTAGTGATGTTCAAACTATTCGATGAAGTTCAAGGTTCAAGCTCTGCAGGTCTAATTTTATGACAGTCATATAGACCCGCACACAGTAGCTCATATCTTTTTACTCAGACATTATTTTCGCTCCAGTCAGAATATAGAAAACTAGGTTTCGGCCAACATATCCAAAATTGAGAAAGATCCAACAGTGGAAACAAAAGTTATGGCCCCCGTACCAAGACAGAATTTGACTGTCACAAATATTTTCAGTTCGCCTAGCATAATGAATATTTTCATTTTGGTTTAAAATATTCAAGTGCCAACTGTCCAAATATTTTATTAAATTTAGAGAATTATATTTATAATGTCTATAAATATTTGATGTTATAAATAAGAGTAATGGGGAAAGTGAAAAGTAGAAGTTAAAAAGTTTTTCAAGATTCAGTTATAAAAACCGAATAAAGATTTCATGTAACTATTTATTGTTAAAGGATTGAAAGAGGAGGGGTTCTTCTTATTTTTTTCTTTTCTTCTAGCAGCTTGTGGGGGAGGGAGAATAGATTTGTATTTTTAACGGAGGATTTGAAGCTTTTCTAAGTAATGCTTTGTACAGAAAATATCAATCTTTGAGTTGATTTCTAGACATGAATAAAATGCAGATGATATCTTCAATCTTTGTGTTGCTGATATTCTTCTTATGGCTGAAGTTGAACTTTGAGCCTTTGCAATTGTTTATTAATGTCATTTCTATTATAATCAATTGTGTATGTGGATTTATTACAAGTCTGTGTGCTTGAAAGTAAGCCATATTGGAGCAAGGACTTTCTTTGTTAGTTTTTAGTCCAAATGCTATCCATAAGTGCAGAAAATTAAACTTTGATTTAATGGTCTTCATTTATATCTATTTTGTAAGTCTTTGGCATTCATTTTCATGGCTATGGATGAATGTTATTTTCCTTTATTTCTTTCTGGTTAAAAGCATATCAGCAATTTAATTCCTTATAAATCTTCTAAGAGGGAGCTGTACCACTCAATTCAAAGGAAGATTATCACTTCAATGATAATCTATCCAACTGTTAGTACTTTTTGTCCTTCATTCTGGGCATTTTGAGTTTATTTATATAGTTATCTTCAAAGGACAAATCTGTTCACTAACAAATGGTTATCATTTATTTAAAAGGGATTGAGTTAATAGATTGCACTTGATTAATAGTCAGAGTTTAAAGAGATATTGAAGATCTCGTACAAGAGGAGAGAATGAACTCCCTCTAACATTTGAATGTGAACTACGAGCCTCTAGCTTTCCACGAAAGGATATGTAGATAGGGTCATCATGAATGAATCATCGAGGCTTAGGTATGGGCCTAGGGATTACTCTTATGATTTTGTCCTGATTGAGTGCAAGCACATATAATTTAATGTTGTGTTATCGCCACCATGGTGAATCAAGGAGTTTTAAAATCAGCACTTTAAGCATGGGGCTTCACTTAGTGAACCTGGGTTATAGCATGTGCATTCATGTCATACTAAAGAATCTCCCTATTTTCAAAAAATATTTCCCTAAACTTCTTTTTTGTCACCCCCTCCCAATACACATTTGGAATTAAAACCCCCCTTATTTTTACTATATATTGTGTTTTTTCATAGCTCGAATTAAAAATCCCCCTATATTCACCAAATAAGCAATATATTGTTTTAGATTTTCGGGATATTAAAGCCCCCAATATGAATGCATGTGATATAATATTTCCTAGCCAGTGAGACCCCCGTGACTCTAAGCTAGATGAAAAATATTTGGTGAATTAAAATTGTAATCAATGTTAAGTAAATATAAAAAATGTGGTGGTCAAGGGGCAAATTTTATACCGTAAGGGATTTGGGTACACAAGTACATGCACAACCATTGCGAAAAGTTTTGTAAATGGGGTAGCAAGTTAAGTGGGCTTAATCTTGGAGGAAAATCCTCTTTTAAGTGCATTTGAGTCAAAATAACATCGGGTTGAGTTACTAACTGATAAGTCTCAGTACTTTACTCCTTTAAATACCATCTAGATGCAATGAGTTTTAGGTGGATTATATCATGCTCATAAGATGTGTTTGTGTGAACCGCTACTTATGAGATATGGTTCAATGAGTTTGACCATAAACTATGTAGTTAAATCTTGATAAAACATTATAATTTGATAGATTAGGATTATAATTTGATAGATTAGGAAACATGTATCCTAGTTACCAATGGATGGGCTAAAGGGATTCATGATGAATTTTTTATAAGGCATAAAACTTGTTGAAGGGTTTACAAATGGGGTAGCAAGCTAATTGGCCTAATCTTAAAAGAAACTCTATGGTTAAGTACACTTGTGTTAGAGTAGTCTTGAGATGGGTGGTCTCTTAAGAAGTTTTGACACTTTGCCTCTATGAGCATCAGCCAGAGGTAATTAATGCTAAGTGGGTCATTTATATTCATAAGAGATAACTTCATGTGAGATGTCATTTATTAAATATAGGTTAGCGACTTTACTTTAACTCAAAATGTACATAGTTTAATTTGGATAAAACATCATAATTTGACACATTGCAAAAAAAATACCTCTGACTTTGTTAAGAATGAGCTAAAAGGGCTTTGCTATGAATGGTTTATGAAACATAACACATGCTAAAGGTTTTTCAAATAAAGTAGGAAGGTAAATGAACTTGGTTATAAAGAAAAATTCATAATTAAACATGCTTGAACCAAAATATTACTATGATGAGTGATCTCTAAAGAAATCTCAATACTTTTCTGATAGTTCTGATACTTAATGTAAGTGCAGATCCAATAGCCAACAAGATGAGAGGGGGGGTGAATCATACAAACTTAATCTTCCATAAAAACATCAGATTCAACCTCGGTAACATATACTTCAATAATATAACGAAAACTGTTAAACACGCAAACTCAAAAGCATATAAACATCATAAACCTCATAACACCAGATTTAACGTGGAAACCCAAATAGGGAAAAACCACTGTGGGATTTCGGACCCACTAAGAAATATACTCTTCTAGAGTATGCTCGGTTAAAAGCAAATCATGTTAAAGATTACAAACACATTGCTAGATGTGACCTGGTTAAGGGAATTCCCTCAGACCTGTTAGTATCTTCACCTTGTTAGAAGTGACTTTGTTAAAGGATTTCAAACACTCAATCAGAATGTCACCTTGCTAGAGGGTTTTACAAATAAGACTGTTAAGTCCACTCGGTTAAGAGATTTTCTATCACTTTCACAAAATAACAGTAACAAAATCTATCTGCAACTTCACATCTAAAATGCTAAAGCAGATTCTTATTTGCTCAATACAATCTAGACATAGAACTAATCTTGTCCATCTGTTGGGCTTCTATATTATGTTATTCAAACAGGTCTTCAAGCTTCTATGCTTGGTAATCACTATGTAGCATCCCTGTGCATACATTTGCCCGCATACATTGTTTATCAATAGTTCCCTATTTATAAACAATTAGCTAACCGCTTAATCTCCTTGATCACATTTCCCATGATCAATCATAGCCATCAGATCTTCAAACTTTGACTAGGTTCAATGTATCCTTCGATCTGAAAACATTTTACCCTGCCTTGGAACTTGCATACATTTCTTGGAACTTTTGCTAGGGTATTGCAGTTCAATCTGAGTTGTAGATCTTCATGCTGATTTTCCTTTGCCATAGATTCATTAACAAACTTCATGCACGACATACCAATCATTTAATCAGTTCTAGCTCATCAGCTTCCTTAATTAAATAATGCATGTAACCATTTAATGTATTATGTTACAACTCGGTTACAACTCGGTAAATACTAAACTTCATTCAGTAGACATTCTGCCTTCATTAACCAATAGCAATAACCTTAGGGTTTATTGACTAGGTTCCTTAGGGTTTACCGATTAGGTTCTTTGCTCAATAACATAGTATAGTATTAACCTTACAATTTACAACATATGTATGATGTTAAAACAATCTAAACATCATGATCTCATCATTGTTTGACTTGGTAATAGTTGCCCATTGAATATCTTATTCATCCGCTTATTCATCATATTCTTTCTGTGTCTTTTACTGACATCTTTATACTCTTCAAATCATACTTCTCAAGATATGGCAACATCGTACTGAATTAGAAAATCAATTTCTTGACATCAATGACAAAATAATAATATCAAGACAGTAAACATCCTTAATCATCAACAACCTTCTCTATATCCTTATTGAAATGCCAACAATCTCCCTTTGTCTATTATAATGCCAAATGCCAACAATCTCCCCCTTTGGCATTGATGGCAAAACCAATTGATTTGACCTTAAAAAGATTCAGATTGTTGTGATTCTGAAATGCTGAAATTCTCTCTTGTTGCCATCAGAATTCTCCCCCATACATTAGACTTCTCCCTTTTTTTCATTCTTCTCTCCTTCAGTTTTAGTCTTTTTAATCAGTCTTCTCCCCCTTTGACAACAATGCCAAAAAGTAAAGAATTAAAACATAATTTCTTCCTGTATGAAGTGAATTCTTGTTGTAATGTGTATCAACTGAGTCTTGGTCAGAGCATTTTGTCTTCAATTCCTGTTTCCTGTATTGTATCCTATAGTGTTTCTTGTATTGTTTCCTGCACACCTTTAGAAAACATCCTAAAGTGTGTAAATCAGCATCAACTCTAAAAAGATATTTGATAGAGTCATTGAATTGATGCTTTCACCGAACTCGGTCAATGAGTAGAAGATAGGGGTAGGACCCCTAACTTACTTTTGAGATATTCAAAAGTGTCCCTTGGTAGTGGCTTGGTGAAGATATCTGCTATTTGTTCCTTTCTGCTAACATATTCCAACACCACTTTCTTCTCTTGAGCTTCTTCTCTAAGATAATGATATTTGATAGAGATGTGCTTTGTCTTAGAGTGCATAATAGGATTCTTTGAAATGTTAATGGCACTAGTATTGTCACAGAATATAGTTACTAGCTCGGTAACTTTCTCATTAATTCCTTCCAATAGTTGTTTGATCCATGCTATGTTGGTACAATTCAATGTTGCAGCAACGTATTCAGCTTCTGTTGTTGACTGTGAAACACATCCTTGTTTCTTGCTAAGCCAACACACTAGTCTTTTTCCTAAAAAGAAAGCTCCTCCACTTGTGCTTTTCCTGTCATCAATGTTGCCTGCCCAATCAGCATCAGTATAAACTTTTAAATCAAAATCATTTCCTTTCTGATATACTAAGCCATAATCCTCTATGCCTTTCAAGTATCTAAAAATTCTTTTGATTGCTGTCATGTGTGTTTCCTTAGGATCTGCAGAAAATCTTGCAACTATACCTATTGCATGTGCTATGTCTGGTTTGCTATGAACAACATATTGTAGCTTTCCAATCATGGATCGGTAAAGTGTCTCATCAACAGATGCAGATTCATCATTCTTTGATAGTTTACAGTTGGTAGTCATAGGAGTACTTACTAGTTTTGAATCCTCCATTCCAAATTTCTTCAAGATTTCCTTTATGTACTTGGATTGAGTAATGAAAATCTCATTTTTCATTTGCAGTATTTGTAAACCTATAAAATACTTTATCTCACCGATTAATGACATCTCAAATTCTTTGCTCATTTCATTTCCAAAGTTCTTACAAAGAGAGTCATTTCCACAAAATATAATATCATCAACAAATATGGCTGAGATCAGTATTCCATTTTTATCATTCTTCATGTACATATTGTTGTTCTCACTTGGCCTTATAAAACCAATCTTAATCAAATAAGAGTGCAATCTTTCATACCATGCTCTAGGTGCTTGTTTCAGACCATATAATGCTTTGTTCAATTTACATACCTGATCTTTATTATTGTCTTCAACAAATCCTTCTGGTTGTTCAATAAAAACTTCTTCTAATATTCCATTCAGAAATGCAAATTTGACATCCATTTGATATACCTTGAAGTTTTTGAAAGCAGCATATGCCAACAATGTTCTTACTCCTTCAAGTCTAGCCACAGGTGCAAAAGTTTCACCATAAGCATAACCTTTGCAAACTAGTCTTGCTTTATTTCGAATGACCTCTCCTTTTTCATTTAGCTTGTTTCTGAAAATCCACTTTGTATCGATTACATTTTTGTCCTTTGGTCTTGGGATTAGTGTCCATGTGTCATTTTTCTTGATTTGATCAATCTCTTCTGTCATAGCATTTATCCAAACTTCACTTCACTATTAAATTCCTCTTTCACTATTCTCGGTTCAAATTCAGATATCAGACATGTGTTCTATCTCGGTTTGTTCCTTGTCATCACTGGATCATCCTTATCTCCTATAATTTGACTTGGTGCATGATGTCTTCTGACATACTTGGCTAATATAGGCTTGGTAGGTTCTGTATGATCTTCTTCATCACTCAGTAACTGGATATTTTCTTCAACTGTTTTCTCGGTAAAACTTGTCGGTTGAACATAGACAAATTCATCGTAATCTTCTGGTTCTTTGGAATTTCTTTCATCATTTCTTTCTGCAATTTCATCAATTTTCACATTTGCACTTTCTAATATTTTGTTAGATGATTTGATCAGACATTTAAATGCTTTGCTTCTAGAAGAATAACCTAGAAATGTTCCTTTTTCACTTTTCTGATCAAACTTGCCATTTCTACCATCTTTGTGTACATAGCATCTACTTCCAAAGATTTTAAAATAACTTACATTAGGTTTCTTGTCATACCAGATTTCATATGGTGTCTTCAAAGTACCTTTCTTCAGTTGTACTCAGTTCAGGGTGTTGTAAAGCGGAAAATCGAACCCTAATTGCTCTCCCCTATCCAACTCCAAGGAGAGAGAAGGGAGGTCACTAGGATTGACGGTTTTCACTTAGGGGAGACTTTACATTCAAAAGAGGGGTTGAAACCCACAAGATCCAATCCCACACAATGCAAGATTGGATTCTAAATGAGTTTCAAGAGTTAAGACAACAAGGCTACCCTCTTTTGTAAAGAATGTAGATAGAAGGATTAAGCTAGGAATGCATGAAAAGTGAGAAAGATTCACTTATAAACAGAGATAGGAATATAGGATGAAGCTGCGGACCTGGAATTAGCAGTAAAATGTCAAGACGGAGCTGTCCTGCAAATTTGAGTGAAAGTTGACGGGACGATGGTGCCCGACGTGCACACGGTCCTCCAAAAAATCCGCAAAACGAAGGGGGATCTATTTGTCTCTGCACAAGGATTCCAGATCTTCAATTACAACTGCATACCTGCAACCTACACACAAAAAAGCGAAGACGATTGGGGGGTTAGGGATTAGGGGTTTGCCCTTAGGTCAAACCCCGGTTTTGGAATTCACCAAGAAATGAGAAATTGTTGTAAATGTAAATGATTGTAATGTCAAACAAGTACTAGTACCTTGTTGTAAGAATGTTCGTATTCTTACATGCGAAGGTGTAGATGTTGTTGTATGTTGTATGTTGTATGTGATCTCCTCTTCAATGGTTGAATCCTTGTCTTGAATGCAACACTTAGCCTTGAATGGAGACTTAGAATGCTCAATTGCTTGAAGGAATGCTTGAATGCTTGAATGTTTGAATGTTTGAGTATCGTTTCCGCTACATATGTTCCTCCTCCTCAAAATGGGAGAGGAAATGTAGTTTATATACTTGTCAAGTAGGGTTAAAAGATTGATTTTCCCGACCTTAGGCTGACCAGGAAAGATTATTTTCCAATTTGCAAACATAAAGACCCGAGACCCAAAAGAGACCGGGCCCAAAAATAGGGCCAGGGACCAGGGCATTGGGCGCCATGGTCCTGGGGGACCAGGGCACTGGGCACCATGGTCCCACCTCCAGGGATAGCAGGGTGCAAGGAGGATCAGGCCAGGGTGCTGAAAAAATGCAGTTTTTGATGTCATGAACAAGTTTCGGGGTCTCCATTCAGGTTCCATGTTGCATCGCCATCATGAAGACCCAAATGCGGTCAAAATTGCAAGTGTCGCAAGTTTAGGACGCTACATTTAGCCCCCACTTTAGCGGGAGTATAAGCGTACGCTCATACTTTCGGTAAAGTACAAGGAAACAACATTGAAAGACTTTCACCACGTCAAGGAGGTAAGATACACCAAGCCCCCAGTGGACTAAGGATCTTACGACTTCAATTGACAAAGTAAAAGGGAAGATCATGAGGGAGAACCATGACTATCAGTAGTAAGGTTCCCTCACTATGAGTCATGCAAGAGAAATACCAAAAATTTTCAAGGCAAAGCTAAGTTCGCCAAGAAATTTTCAAGTATCCTGAAGGGATAGATAGGGTGTATGCCCCCCTACGTTAAAGCGATCGCACACGCCTCAACGGGGGTGATTGCTTTAAGGTAGTGATACACATAAGAAATGAGAAGGGAAAGGAGCACGTTATCACAAGGATTTAGCCCCCAAGTGTGAGATAAGCCCAAGGATAATAGACACAAAACACAAAGCACAAGGTGACTTCGCTTTCCTCGGGGTCAGTATGCTGTATGATAAGTCATGTATATCATATGTATGTATGCATAATTGTTCTTCATTCCCCAATCAAGGAAAGTCACCTAGAAGAAGGGAACACATGTGTCTTTTGAGTCAACATGAGAGAGACCAAAAGAGATCTCAATGCTTTGCATCGTCCTCAAGTAGACAACACTAAGGACAACAAATAGAAGAATGAGAATAACACATAGAAGAAGTAACAAAAGAGAGGAGGAGAGAATCTGCTATGCTAATGAAACTAGTCTAGCATGTCATCTACCCCCCGATCTTGCTGATCAATATTTCGGGAAGACAAGGAACACGCTAGAGGAGGAACATCCAACACAGCAGATGGAGCTATCACAAGATCCAAACAAGGGCTATGTTCATGTTCCAAGCCATGTTGTTCTTGTCTAGGAGCTAGGATAAGTGCTTTAGAAAATTTGTTAGATAAATGGTTATCAACATCAACATATTCATATTCACTATCAGAAGCAAGAGAAGTAACATTTTCATCATGAATAACATTTTCATCTATATCATCGTCAAGATTTATAAAAATAGGATCTTTAACTCGCACAGGATCAAGACCATCATGCATCTTATGTTTAGGAGATTTTGGCTCAATTTTCGGCTGAGGAGAAAATGGAATAATACTAGCTGAAGGTGTTTTTGGAGATTGCAAAGTTTGAGAAGCAGCTGCCTGAGCTCTAAGACAACGCTTTCATCGGCGTTCATGTGCAGAACGATTTTGTCTAGTCTTAGTAGGAAGTTGAGAAGATTGAGGAGGAGGAATGTTCTCATCCTTTTCACTTGGGTGTTTAGGTTGTGGTCTCTTAGGCTGGATAACAGGAGAAGAGGAAGGTCTCTTCTCTCCATAAGAGGAAGGAGGAGGAACTGCTCCATATAAAGGAGGAATATTTGGTTTAGGAAGGAGACCAAGTCCATCATGACGAGGAGGTATAGGTCTACTTTTATGAAGTTTATTAGGCATAGACATAGTCACATCCATAGGGATGGGTTGGGAATCTTCTTGAGGAAAGACATTGGTTTTATCTTTCAAAGGAAGAACTTCCTTCTCAAGAATGATAGGAATATCAAGTTTGGGTGTTCTAGGTTCACTTAGAGATAGGATCATATTTGTTTTCCACTTTTGATAAGATTTGAAAAGATGATCACTTCGCGGAGGAAGAGATTGAAATTGTTTAGGCCAAAAATAATCAATAGGAATGCTAGAAGTTCTTTCAACTGGTTTAAAGAGACTATGATTGACAGTAACAACTTCACTGTTATGGGGAAATTTCAAACACTTGTGAATAGGAGAAGCAATAGCTTTCATGGAAGATAGCCAAGGATAGCCAAGCTTCACACGAAATTGTTCGGATGAAGGAATAATAGCAAAGTTCACATCAAGGGATTTGTTACGGACCTCAATAGGTAATGTAATAGAACCAATTGCAGGAGAAGAAAATGCATCAAATAATTTCACAACCACATTTGTTTTGTCATAGATCACTTGATTCAATTGCAAAGTAAAAAGAAATTATTTAGTAATAACATTAACCATGCACGAAGGATCAATAAGCACTCCATGGCAAGGTGTATTCTTGACTTTTGCAACTATGTATAAAGGACCATCAGGTGCTCTGATAGTTTCACTAGAATCAAAGGTGATGGAAGATTCTTTAGGGTTTTCTTGCTGCTCTACAAAGTTAATTACATTCGGAGTCATAGACACAAGACCATCAGATGAGAAAGAGGAATCATTAGTCTCAATCACATTAGAGGTATGAGAAGGTAATGGATCAGTAAAAATCTTAAGATTTTGGTTAGGAGGAGCTACAGATGTGTTGCCTTTATCATTCACTCCTGAAACAGAGATAGTATTATTATCAATCAAATCTTGAATTTTACCCTTTAAAGCAAAACATTTTTCAGTATCATGCCCAGGTTGACGATGAAATTAACAAAAAGATTTGTTATCAAAATAGGGTGAATTCATCTTTGTAGGATCGATTTTCTTTATAGGAGGGAGAGTAAGCACATTTTGTTCCAATAACTTATTCATAATACTATGCAATGATTCATTCAAAGGAGTAAACTTTCTTTCTTTCTTGAAAAACTTAGAAATAGGAGGCACACCTGATGCTGCATTCACATTGTTGCTGATGATGTTTTCATTGAATTTGATGGATTCTCTGTTCAGTTTAAACTTTCCAAATGGTTGTTGACTACTATCACCCTTATCACTCGGAGCCATAGGATTTGCTTGTTCCATTTGACTCACAGTCAGTTGATAATTGTGAAGAGTTGCACACAACTGTTGGAAAGAAGTAAACTCAGAAAACAGAAGTTTGTCTCGAATATCTTTTTGTAAATTAGAAATAAAGATTCTTTGAATATCATTGTCAGGCACTGGAAAAGAAATTTGAGCATACAAATGCTTATATCTACCAATGAAATCAGTCACTTTTTCTTTAACACCTTGTTTACAATGCATTAAATCAATCAAAGTAACTTTAGGACTTATATTGTTTTGAAATTGTTGAATAAAAGCATTTGCAAGTTGTTCGAAAGAAGTAATAGAATAAGAAGGCAACGAGCAATACCATTGTAGGGCCTTATCTCTTAATGTCCTAGTAAACAGTTTTGCAAGCAACCTTTGGTCATAAGCAAAATCGGTACATATTGTTTGAAAAGTCTTAACATGTGTTAGAGGATCACCTTTACCATTATAAAGCTCCAAATGCGGGATTTCAACATGTTTAGGAGGGATAGCTCGAACAATGTCAAGAGAAAGTGGGCTCGCAACATCAAATGTGGGCACACTAAACTTAGATTGATTCATAGAGCCAATTTGTTGCTGTAAAGAAGAGACAGTTTGTGCAAGATTATTAATGGTCGCTTCAGTCAAAGAATTCATATTAGATGTGTTAGATTGTGATTGAGGTATTATGTTATTGAAAGAAGGTATTGATTGAGAGTAGGGTGGCGGGACACTATGATAGTTAGTCATAGGGGAGGATTGGAAAGGAGGAATACTACAAGGAGGAATGGAATGGTTAAATGAATTGCCCCCTTGCATCATGTTCATTTGTGGAGATGTAATAGGGACACTCATTGAAGGAATGAATGAAGAAGTTGGATTGAATGAAGGAAGAGGGTTAATTGAAGAGGAAGGATTACCCCCATGACTGGTGATCATAGGCGGAATGTCTTGTATAGAAGTAGTCATTATGTTTGATGTAAAGGTAGGTATGCTAGCAATAGAAGTTGTTAAAGGAACAAAATGATTGACTTGAGTGGGAGGTTGTGTATAACCTAAAGTTTCAGCACAACTCTTTATAGGCATCACATTCGAATCCACAATGTGTGCAATACCACACAAAATATCAATTCCATTCTTATCACTTTGAATCATTCGTTTTAGACCCTCAATTAATGAAAGAGCTTGACTATCGGGATACTCATGAGACATCCATTGGTGAAAATCATCAAATTGGTTATCCAATTTTGAAAGTTGTTCTACAGAAACCTCATGGAGAGCTTCTTCATCATTAGGAGGATTAGAGGAATTACTCGTGTCCTCGTTAAAAAGGTTATTCAAATTAGGTTCCATCTCCTCGGTAATTAAACCTCGGAAAGACTTAATTCTAAGGCTTCGTCTAACGGGAATAGTGTAAGTAGGGCTTATTGTTGTAAAACTCATGCACTAGAGAGGGAGAGAAGATTTTGAATTTAGAGGTAGCGAATTTCAATAAAATCAGCCAATCTCCCAGATTTAAGCTGTTAAATGCAATCACGACAATCTCCCGAAATTTCAGAAAAAAAGTTAGGGACCGTGACACTCGGGGTGCACACGGTCCTCGCAACTTTTTTAAAAATTTTCAGAGATGAAAGTTATGATGATTTTAAAGCTAATCTGAAAAAATTGAGTGATTTTATGATCTGTAGATAGGCCAAATTAAAGTTGCAATCTCAAAATTGAACCCTACCAAGATTGTTGAAAAATGCAAAATTTGAATTTTGAAAAAGAGAGGGAAACTGAAATTTTGAATTTTATGATTTTAGAGGGAATAGCAAAAGCAATGCAAGTTTTGAATTTTTAAAAGTTGACTCAATTTCACGCAAAATTCAATTTTGAAAGCGGAAATCAAAGTTGTTGCAATTAAACACTTAATTCCAAAAGTCACAAATTGCAAGAATTTGAATAAAGCACTAAAATTTCGAATGAATGCCAACACACTTTTCAGATTTAGGACAGTAAGAACACAATTTTGACACAAAATTTCAATTTCAACAACTTTTGAATGATTAGGAGCCTTAATCCAAGCAATCACTAGACCAACTTTGACTGTAATTTTGAAAGTGTTATGATTGATAAAATCAGCCAAAATTTTGGATTTTAGCAGAAAAATACAGTAAGATCTAGCTCCCAAAATTTCAGAAAAAATGTCGGGGATGATGGCGCTCGGAGTGCACACGGTCCTCGCAACTTTTTTCCAAATTTTCAGGGATGAAAGATATTATGATTTTGTTGCGGAATCCAAAGTTACAGCTGATTTGGAGATGTTTTGATCAATGAAATTGTCGGTCAAAGGTTGAATCAAGAGAGTTTTAAAAATTAGGGTTTTGACACTTAACCACTTAATTTTCAAAATTAAAGCACAAATATGAATTGACAATTTGTAATAGAAGGGTAGATCTGAAACAAGCATTAAAAATTAAACATTTCACAAGCTCAATTACTAAAAAGAAAATTTAGGGTTTTTATGCAATTAACCTCTAAAATTTGCAAAAGATCAAACATGGAAATGTAATCAAGGCATCCAATTTTTAGATCTAACCATGAATAATCAGAAAGGATGTTCACGTCGGGTTCACCAAAATGTAAAGCGGAAAATAGAACCCTAATTGCTCTCCCCTCTCCAACTCCAAGGAGAGAGAAGGGAGGTCACTAGGATTGATGGTTTTCACTTAGGGGAGAATTTACATTCAAAAGAGGGGTTGAAACCCACAAGATCCAATCCCACACAATGCAAGATTGGATTCTAAATAAGTTTCAAGGGTTAAGACAACAAGGCTACCCTCTTTTGTAAAGAATGTAGATAGAAGGATTAAGCTAGGAATGCATGAAAAGTGAGAAAGATTCACTTATAAACAGAGATAGGAATATAGGATGAAGCTGCGGACCTGGAATTAGCAGTAAAATGTCGAGACGGAGCTGTCCTGCAAATTTGAGCGAAAGTTGACGGGACGATGGCGCCCGACGTGCACACGGTCCTCCAAAAAATCCGTGAAACGAAGGGGGATCTGTTCGTCTCTGCACAAGGATTCCAGATCTTCAATTACAGCCGTGTACCTGCAACCTACACCCAGAAAAGCGAAGACGATTGGGGGGTTAGGGATTAGGGGTTTGCCCTTAGGTCAAACCCCGGTTTTGGAATTAACCAAGAAATGAGAAATTGTTGTAAATGTAAATGATTGTAATGTCAAACAAGTACTAGTACCTTGTTGTAAGAATGTTCGTATTCTTACATGCAAAGGTGTAGATGTTGTTGTATGTTGTATGTTGTATGTGATCTCCTCTTCAATGGTTGAATCCTTGTCTTGAATGCAACACTTAGCCTTGAATGGAGACTTAGAATGCTCAATTGCTTGAAGGAATGCTTGAATGCTTAAATGCTTGAATGTTTGAATGTTTGAGTATCGTTTCTGCTACATATGTTCCTCCTCCTCAAAATGGGAGAGGAAATGTAGTTTATATACTTGTCAATTAGGGTTAAAAGACTGATTTTCCCGACCTTAGGCCGACCAAGAAAGATTTTTTTCCAATTTGCAAACATAAAGACCTGAGACCCAAAAGAGATCGGGCCCAAAAATAGGGCCAGGGACCAGGGCGCTGGGCGCCATGGTCCTGGGGGACCAGGGCATTGGGCACCCTAGTCCTGAAGGACCAGGGCACTGGGCGCCATGGTCCCACCTCCAGGGACAGCAGGGTGCAAGGAGGATCAGGCCAGGGTGCTGAAAAAATGCAGTTTTTGATGTCATGATCAAGTTTCGGGGTCTCCATTCAGGTTCCGTGTTGCATCGCCATCGTGAAGACCCAAATGCAGTCAAAATTGCAAGTGTCGCAATTTTAGGACGCTATAGGTGTAAACTATTGTGCTTATTGCTTCTCTCCAAAATGTTTGTGGCACTTTCTTTTCAATCATCAGTGTTCTAGTACAATTCACAATAGATCCGTTTCTTCTCTCAGCTATTCCATTCTGCTATGGAGTTCTCGATGCAGAGACTTGTCTTTTAATACCATGATCATTGCAGAATAAGTTGAACTCATCAGATGTGAACTCTCCTCCTCTATCTGATCTAAGACATTTCAGTTGTCTTCCTATTTCATTTTCAACTCTTGCTTTGTACCATTTAAACATTTGAAAAGCATCTGATTTTTCTTTTAAAAACATAACTGACATCATCCTTGAATAGTCATCCACAAATAATATGAAATATTTATCACCATAATAACTTTGAACTTTCATAGGGCCACAAAGATCAGTGTGCACAAGATCTAAAATTCCTTTAGAAGTGTAAGACTTACTTGTAAAGCTTGATCTTGTCATCTTACCCATCTGGCATCCTTGGCACATAGCATTCTCAGGCTTTTCAAGACTCGGTAGACCTCTTACTCGGCGCTTCTTACTTATTTTGATCAGATCATCAAAATTTACATGACAAAACCTTTTATGCTATAACTAGGTATCATTTATTTTTGCATACAAACACTTGATCCGAGTTGAGTTAAGGTGAAATGTGTTACCTTTTGTTTGTGTCCCGGTAGTAGCTAACTTTCCATTCTTGTCATGAACTTTGACAATTCCCTTTTGAAATTCTATTCGGTAACCTGTATTGTTTAGCTGTGCTACACTCAACAAATTGTATTTCAAACCTTCAACCCAATAGACATCATTGCATCTTGCATTGTCAAGAAGTGTTATAGATCCTTTACCTTTCACCGGACATGGTGCATCATTACCAAATCTTACATAGCCTCCATCATAATCTTCTAACATAACAAACTTGTGTTTATCTCCTGTCATATGATGTGAGCATCCACTATCTATGATCCAAGAATCATTAGTATTTACATGAGATATTAGGGCTTTTTCTTCATACCTTTCTTCATCTGATCCATCTTTGATAGGCACATAAACTACTTCCTCTGTATCAGTTTCATTTGATTTATCATCATTGGATTCCTCATCAACTATTAAGCATGTCTTTCTATCTCTTCTTATAAAGTCTCGGTGTCCTCTATAATGATTGCCTTTCTGTTTGTCATCTCGGTAATCTCTCTTTTCAGTAGATTCTTTGTCAGGACAATTAGAAGCCATATGTCCTATTTTATCACAATTGAAACATTTCAAAGGTAGTTTTCCTTTATACTTACCTTTGCCTCTCGGTAACCTTCTAGCTAATAGTGCTTCAAACTCTTCCTACTTTCTGATTTCCTCATATAGTTTGTGTACTTCTTCCATGTTCTTATGAAATCTTTCAATTGCTCCACTGTGATCTCCTTCAGAGTACTTATACTTTCTTTCATTGTAATCATTAGATTCATCAAGATGAAAAGAACTAAATGCAGATTCAACTTTATTTACCGAAGATCCACTGTTATCAAAGTTACTTAACTCAAATGCATGTATCTTAATCAATAGTAGCATCTAAATAAACTGGCATATTAGGTACAGACCTCAATTCATTGATTGCAGAGACTCTGATTGCATAAGCCGATAGAAGGGTTCTTAACAACTTACTTGTTATATCCTTTTCTTCAATAGTTCCACCTGCTCCTTTGATTTGATTGATAGTCTCCTTTAGTCTTGTATTGTACTGGGTTATGTTCTCACTTTCATTCATCCTCATAGATTCAAGTTGTCCTCTTAGACTATCTACTCTTGCTCTTTGAACATGTTCATCTCCTCCATATACTGATATAAGCTTATCCCACATAGCCTTTGCATCATTGCAGCCTTCTAGATCATTAAACTCTGAGTCGGTCAATGCAGATGTTATTTCAATCATTGCTTGGATATGTTCTTTCTTTGCCTTTATCTCTTCCATTGTCAATGGATAGGTGCTCGGTGTGATGAAATCATTCTCTAGATAATATACAACATATTCTCCAACTCCTGATAGGTGCAACCTCATCCTTTTCTGCCATGTAGAGAAACTTGACTTCTCCAGCTTCGGTGCATCCCTCTTATACATCTTTGGATCTTTGCCTCAAGTAACTTTAAACTTTTCTTCCAGAGTCCAAAGCTCTGATACCAATTGATAGTTCTGATACTTAATGTAAGTACAAATCCAATAGCCAAAAAGATGAGAGGGGGGGGGTGAATCATACAAACTTAATCTTCCATAAAAACATCAGATTCAACCTTCGTAACATATACTTCAGTAATATAACCAAAACTATTAAACATGCAAACTCAAAAGCATATAAACATCATAAACCTCATAACACCAGATTTAACGTGGAAACCCAAATAGGGAAAAACCACTGTGGGATTTCGGACCCACTAAGAAATATACTCTTCTAGAGTATGCTCGGTTAAAAGAAAATCTTGTTAAAGATTACAAACACATTGCTAGATGTGACCCGGTTAAGGGATCTCCCTCAGATCTGTTAGGATCTTCACCTTGTTAGAAGTGACCTTGTTAAAGGATTTCAAACACTCAATCGGAATGTCATCTTGCTAGAGGGTTTTACAAATAAGACTGTTAAGTCCACTCGGTTAATAGATTTTCTGTCACTTTCACAAAATAACAGTACTAAAATCTATCTGCAACTTCACATCTAAAATGCTAAAGAGGATTCTTATTTGCTCAATACAATCTAGACATAGAACTAATCTTGTCCATCTGTTGGGCTTCTATATTCTGTTATTCAAACAGGTCTTCAAGCTTCTGTGCTCGGTAATCACTATGTAGCATCCTTGTGCATACATTTGCCCGCATACATTGTTTATCAATAGTTCCCTATTTATAAACAATTAGCTAACCGCTTAATCTCCTTGATCACATTTCCCATGATCAATCATAGCCATCAGATCTTCAAACTTTGACCAGGCTCAATGTATCCTTCGATCTGAAAACATTTTACCCTGCCTTGGAACTTGCATACATTTCTTGGAACTTTTGCTAGGGTATTGCAGTTCAATTTGAGTTGTAGATCTTCATGCCGATTTTCCTTTGCCATAGATTCATTAACAAACTTCATGCACGGCATACCAATCATTTAATCAATTCAAGCTCATCAGCTTCCTTCATTAAATAACACATGTAACCATTTAATGTATTCTGTTACAGCTCGGTTACAACTCGGTAAATACTAAACTTCACTTGGTAGACATTTTGCCTTCATTAACCGATAGCGATAACCTTAGGGTTTACCGACTAGGTTCTTTGCTCGGTAACATAGTATAGTATTAACCTTACAATTTACAACATATGTATGATGTTAAAACAATCTAAACATCATGATCTCATCATTGTCTGACTCGGTAATAGTTGCCCATTGAATATCTTATCCATCCCCTTATTCATCATATTCTTTCTGTGTCTTTTACCGACATCTTTATACTCTTCAAATCATACTTCTCAATTTATGGCAACATCATACTGAATTAGAAAATCAATTTCTTGACATCAATGACAAAATAATAATATCAAGACAGTAAACATCCTTAATCATCAACAACCTTCTCTATATCCTTATTGAAATGCCAACAATCTCCCATTGTCTATTATAATGCCAAATGCCAACATTTTCTCCTATAAACATTAACTAAATGATACAATGAACACTAAATAAACCATTCCTACTAAATAGATCATTCTCATTCATGAAAAATAAATTCAGTTCAAAACTTACTTGTAATTCAGATACAACATCTTCTTAAATAAAGAGAATGAAAACGTCAAGATGAAGATTGAATGAGAATGATCTAGTTAATAAACTTTGTCTTACCAATTGTCTTCAATTGATTGAACTGCAACACTTTGACATAGCTAGTAATCTTTGTCTCATCATGATTGAGTGAAAAAGTTGTTTAAATTATTGATATTTGATACTGAATCAATAAATAATAAGTTTTTAAATAATAAGTTATTAGATTGAGGTGTTTTATAGTAGTAGTAGGAGGTGTAAGAGTAAATAAAATACAATCCACATAAAATTAATTAAGTTAATGGATTTTTGTATTGCCATGCTTCTCCTTGGCTCTTCGGCAATGCCTCAATGTCTTCTTATGTAGGCTCTATATAATTTGTGTTTCTAATTTTTTTTTGGTGGGGGGTTAGTTATTTAAGTTGCTCTTGTTCTATATATATTTAATAATTTTCTTGAGGTTGACTTCTTTTTGCCTATGTCTATACTTGTAATTACATATAGCTTTATATTTTTAATATATTTATCTATGGGATCTCTTTCATTTGATGTAAAACAAAATTTAAAAAAGTAAATTTTGTGATAATCAATATAAATAAAACAAATTAATGTTAAAATAACTCTTAAGTAAATAAAAGTAATAATAATAATTTTGAAATGAAATAAAATAATTAAAATTGACATTTCTTAAAATATATAGTAATATTTATAATTATATTGATTTTGATATTCTTTTTATGTAGAATAAATTAAATCCTTAAATAAATAATAAATAAATATTATAGTGATTGAAAGCCTTAAATGGTCTTTTACATGCCAATAAATAAAAAGTTTATCCATCTTTACAATGGAGTCAGTCTTTTGAAGTCAAACTATTGTGATTACATAGAAAATCTATCATGGGAAACTTTCTTCCAAGTTATTATAAATTTAAATAAAAATAATAATATCTAATCTAATATGAGATTTTTAGATATATATTTCTAATAGGTAATGTTTGAATAAATATATAAGTCATTATTTAAAATATTACATTTAATATTACACATAATTGGAAGTTTGAATCTATTATGATTAATAAATTAAAAAATTATATTTGAAATCAAATGTCAAGTAATATTTTAGATAATTCAATAAAAAAATATTCATACTTGAAAAGATCTTAGTGGTTTAGGTTCTCCAAGTTATGACACACTTTACAAGAATAGTTCTTTTTGAACCAAAACATGTTCAATAGAGCAACCACCTAACACAAAGCCCTCAAAGGGAAATCCCAAATATACCTTGTAGATTCAATTTGATACTTTCTAGAAATGTCCCTTCTTTAATGCTCATAACCCAACAAGTCGTCTTCTTATGATAGTCTTCATGCCATTTCCAAAATTTTATGTATTTTATATAATATTTTAAGAGGTATTTCTAAACCATCACTCTTCATAATAGTTAATTTACTTAATTCATTTTTCACCTATAATTAATTATTTCATTATTTTTTAAAAGATAATTTTTTAGATACTTTGTTATCCCTCTTTAAACTCCCCTTTTACCAAATTGATCCAATAACATTAAATTTTTATTTATTTTCTACTTTGGAAAAAAGTGGTCTCATAATGATAATATTGATATGATTCTTTCCTCTTGTGTTTGTTGTAATGATTGTGTCCATTCATCTTCTTTTGGTCTCTATAGTGTTTTGCACATTTCTTTCTCTAGCTTTTTTGGGCTTCTTTACAAGGTTCTTGTTACCTTTGCAACAAATGCATTAGCCATTTAAATTGTAGAAAATGCATCATTGTTGTGCTTGCAAGACTTTTGATTGGTGCTTTTCTCTGTGCCCATTAAGTGTATTCATTATTGTACTCAATTCATCATATGATACAATCATTAATATCTAATCAAATAAAAATATTTAAAGAAAAAAGAATAAAGCATATTACAATGAATAAGAGCTACCAGTAGGTAGTTGAACATGAAAATTAACTCAAACATAAATTCAAAGCTACAAGAAGACTGAATAAACATCCTTTACATTTAGTCTTGTTATAAGCTAATTGAGAAACAAACCAATATATATTTAAGATGTACAAGGAATCGTTAAGTTCCTCTTTAGTGTATTGTAAGAACAACATACTATTATCAATAAAGTGAGAGTTGATAACCACCTTATCCTTGAGGAATGGATATACTTTTTATAAGCTTCATTTGATTTGCCTTTTGTAGAAGGTATCCTAAAGCACCAACAATAAGAACATGTAAGAAGGGAGATAAAAGACACCTGTTCTTTATAAAACATTGTAACCAAAGGATTCTAATATAGATTTATTAATAACAAGGTGTGTATTTGCATCCTTAAATAACATCTGAACATGATTTTGGATCTTTAGGCCAAAACCCAACCGTTGTAACATTTTAAGAATGAAGCACCATCAAATTCTATCATAGGCTTTGTCAAAGTCAATCTTCACTGCTAAAACATTTTGGCATGATTGTTGGGACTGTTCCAAAGTTTCCCAAGCCAACATTAGATTGTCAAGAATAAAATTTCCTTTTCTAAATCCGATTTGTTCAACTCTCACTATACCCTGCATAATAGGTTTAATTCTGATAGCTAAAGCCTTAGCAACAATTTTATATGAAGTGTTCAACAAGGTAATTGGACGCCAACCAACAATAATATCTTCATTTTTCTCCTTAGGAATACGTTTAATTAAACCTTTGTTAATACTCGGACCTAAAGAGCCATTTTGGAGAGCTTCCAAGTAAAGCATATTAAAATCATCTTTGATATGACGCCACATGATTTGATAAATTTCAACTAGCAGATCATCAAAACCAAGACTTTTATTAGCTATCATAGAGAAAAAGAGCACATCCAAGCTCTTCTAAGGAGAGAATCTTATCTAAATATTGGCTATAACCTGGATCAATCTTGTTAGGAATAAAATTTATGATAGTTTCTTCTAAAGTATGTTGAATATCCTACTAGTTATTCTCTTCTTTAAATAATTTTTCATAAAAATTCTAAGATAATCCAACAATTTCAATAGAGTTTGTGTGTATCCCACATTCATCCACTATAACCCCAATTTTCTCATTTTTTATTTTTATAATTGAGATAATTGAAGAAAATTGTGAAACCTCTATTCCCTTCCTTTATCCAATAAAATCTAGCTCTAATTTAAGCACTATGTGCCTTGAAATATTGCAATTTTCTCAACTACATTTCAGTAACAACAATAGAGTTTTGAATCTTTTCATTATGAGGATCAACATTTAGAAGTTCCATAGCATGTTCTAATTTCCCTTGAAGGGATTGTTCCCTACGTTTATGTCTCCATGCCATTCTCTTACCAAAAGACTAAGAAAATCAATGCATTTTGTTAGAGTAGAAAACCACTCAATCTACAATTTGACCTCTTGAAGTTTTGGAATAGAATTCCAAATTCCTACTAAAATAGAAACACATCTAGTGTTTTTTAAATGAGAGGTATTAATCTTGTAAGGGAGTGGAGCAAACGAGAAAAATTTATGAGTACAAGAAAGAGCAAATGATAGAAAAATGATCAAATAAGGTATTTGAATAATCAACTTGTACATATAAGCTAGAAGAAGAAACTTTTAGATTAAGATTGTGAGATACATAAAAATGATCCAATCCGCTCAACTTCCTATCATTCCCTAGTCTACAATTAGACCATGTAAAGTTATTTACATAGATGATGAATTTATAATGAATAGGATCATCCACACCAATAATATTTTGAGAATAAATACATCTTTGAAATTCATCATGGTTAAGTTTGAAATAATTGAACCAACTACATGATCTTCATGATGCTCAACCATATTGAAGTCTCCTCTGACACCCATTCAACATTAGGAAGGTTTAAAGACATCCAATCCCAAAGAATAGATTTGTCTTTAGGATTATTGGGAGCATATATGGAGCGGTAATAGATAGGTAGTCCATTGGTATAGGAGAGAGCCAAGATACAATTATGTAATGGGTCCTCTCCTTTATCAATGACATGTTTAGAGATCCAAGGAGCCAAACCGAGTACAACTCCACCACTACCATCATTATGAGAAGTATGCAGGAACATAGCTTCTTTCCAAAGGTTGAATAGAGTCACATCTAAACATTCATTACTTAATTTAACTTCTTGTAAAAATAAAACATTTGGCCTCCACTTCAAAATGGCATCTTTGACTTTAAACTTTCTCTGAAGGTGGGAAAGGCCTATCACATCCCAAGATAAAATCTTGCAATTCATGGGGAACCAAAAAGGTTATTAACATCTTCTAGTTGCAAGACTCCAAAATGGTTAGAGAGAGAAACAACTTGTCCATCAATTGATCTTTCATTTGGAACAGGTGGAGACCTTGACCTTTGTTTGGAATTAGAAGGAGAAACATACTTGTTGGGAGACCTTGAGCTTTGTTTGGAATTAGGAGAAGGAGAAACATACACCTCAACAATTATTGAGAATGACGATGGGATGGTTCACTAGTTGTAGAATGAGGCAAGGAGGAGAGGAGGGGGGAGAGGATTCTTTCCTCTTCCTAACAATTCTCCACTCATCAAACATAACCACATCTTTATAAGAACCCAAAGAATGTGAATTGAACAAAGGATGTTTACTAGAGGAAGACAAAACAATGTTAATTTGAGAGGGAGATGAAGAAGGATTTTTATAGACAAGTGGGGAGTCGAAAGTTGACTTAGTAGTAGAATTAATTGGAGCAACTCTAGCATGATCAAGGGCAAGATGTCCTTCACGTTGATAGAAAAATCAAGCATTAGGTTTGTTCAAATAAACTATTGTATGTTCAATTTCAATACCAGAACCGTACAGTTTAATAATCTCTAGCAAAGATTTGGCTAAATCAACTTCCACACACCCTCAAATAAATTATGAGATTGACAAATTTATTTGAACTTTATTTGCACCAGATAACTTTACTAAGTTGAGCCACAATATCTTTAAAGTGTTGTCTAAAGACTAAGTTAGAAAATGACACTTCCAACCATGTGAGATAATGTGAACAAGAGGATCCTTCAAAATGGAAGTCAAATGTCCAAACTTGAAGATACCAAATCTGCCCATAAATGATCCGTGTTCCATAATGTAAAACTCAGAACATGCTCAACAAACTTAAATATACAAGAGACATATCTCTTCCCTAACCCCCTTATTATTTCAATCTCCTAACCCCTGTTAAGTTTTGCCAATTTATAAAATTCCAACTCAGTAGGGTTCTAAAAAAACAAAATAATAGTCTTTGTTTTATTTTCAACAATGAGATCGACAACTTCCTTGGCAGTTTGGTCTAAAGTTTCTCTTCGTTTGTGAGTTCTTGGCGTTCTTCTTCTTTCCCATTTTGAACACGGGAGCTCTCTTCCTCTGCAGTTTGGTCCGTCATTCCTCCTTCCAACGCAGAAATTTTCTCCATTTTTACCAAAGCTTTGTGTAATTCCGTTTGCTAAATTTCTCTTTGCAAGAAGTTCTTCAGATTTTAGTCGCATCTGTAATTGAGACTCTCCGTTCTTCTTTCCGTTCTCTGCCACCAAAACACCAGAAAAATCTGATGTTTGGGGGGAAGGTATGTAAAATAAGGGGTAGCGCCTTAGTTTCTTGAACAATCAGCAGAGAAATCCATCCCAAAACAGAAGGTTAGTTTCTTGAACAATCAGCAGAGAAATCCATCCCAAAACAGAAGGGATTCGCTTATTCACCTTAGGGTTTCGCCACTCCTGCGCTTCTACAACCGTCGCTCTCTTATTTGTCTTTAATGTTTAATTTTAAGTTTTCTCTCCAGGTCTCAGGTAAGAAAAATAAATTAGTTAGGCATGGCATCAGAATTCAATCATATTTAAATTACTTTCATGAACATTCAAGTACATCCACTCAAAATTCAAGATACTGCATTCCCATTGTTGGATGTTTGTGTTGGAGAAAACAAATGGAAAGACCAATTGAAATTATTTTACAAACTTCATAAACTCTTTTAAAGATTCGGATGGATGAAGCATTGAAAAACAAAATTAATGGTGTCTACTTATGCACTGAAAACTTAAACACCATTGTATGCTTGTACACTTTACCAGGATATACAATTTCAGAGGGAAAGTTTGGTTGATTGACTGCATTAGGAAAGTTTTGAGTCTCTAAACACAACCCAAAATGTTCCTTGTAGACTGCCCCTCCTTTGCCCCCAATTATGTTGAGAGCATTGCTGGTATAAAACTGCATGCCTGGTGCATTTGTCCACACCTCCAACATTCTCTTACTATGCTTCTCCTTAACTTGTGCAGCTGGTCTCAGACCAGTCTTGGAATTCTTCTTACTGTTAAGAACATAATTATGATCATATCCTGCAGGAAGCTCATTAATCTTGCTTCCAACAGTAACTTCTTTGGTAAAATCCAAAGGGGTACCTTTCACAGGCAAAATCTGGCCTGTGGGAATAAGGGCCTTATCAGTTGGAGTATATTTTGAAGCCCATATTTTCACAGAATGCCCTAGAATGTCCCTTCCACTGTTATGGCCTGCAAGGTTCCAGTAAGTATGCTGGACTAGGTTTACAGGGGTAGGCTTATTCCTAGCCACTGCCTTCATATCAAGCCTCAATTTATTGTATCCAAGCGTATATGTGGCAGATACATCAAGATCACCTGGAAATCCTGTACTTACACCAAACATAGACTAAATGTAAAAGTGCATCATTAACTTGAATTTTTGAAACGCCCATTTTGTATGAACTTCAGAAATCTAACATAACTTCATTTTTTAAAGACACTTTGTATTATTAACTTCAAAATCCTGTTGTAAGCTTGGACTTATCAACACCCATTGTATTATAAATATAGACTTCACAAACATGAGTTTTAAGAGAGAGATTGTTTATTAGCTTCAAAATCTATCCTAAAGTTGAATATTGTAGAGCACCCCTGTATCATCAACGTTATGATCTGTGTTTTTAAAGTTTGTTTTACCTTGTTCGCCATCATGGCTGTGGTAGGTGAACTGAATAGATGTATATTTTCCCCATTTCTTTTCTTTGGCAGTCCATAACACCTTGTCAAAGCCCCTGATTCCTCCTGTGAAATCTCACACATATTATCCAATCAGAAAGTTCATTTATCCAAACCAATTTTTTCAGTTCTCCAACCAAAACTACACGAAAAAAAATGTAAACAACCACCATGAAGTGTGTTATTTCCTTCGCTGGCAGGCAAATGGTAGGTGCTTCCATTGATTGTGAATTGGGCATCCTTGA
This sequence comes from Cryptomeria japonica, assembly GCF_030272615.1. Lineage (NCBI taxonomy): Eukaryota > Viridiplantae > Streptophyta > Pinopsida > Cupressales > Cupressaceae > Cryptomeria > Cryptomeria japonica. The sequence continues at coordinate 700,074,484 of NC_081414.1, forward strand.
TTCTGTTGGCTACACGCCCCACAAGTGCACCAAAGTAGGGAGAAGACCCATTCTGTGTGATGATCAAATCAGACAATCAAAGACATAATCATAACAATAAAGCAATGCTTCCCACTACCGAAAATCCTAACTCTAGTGTAGCCAAACCAGAAATGAAAGATCTATTTCAAAACTTAACCCAGATAAACTCTGTAAATCATACATTTCAGGGGATCAGAAGTTCATTTCATCTCCATACATCTGAAAACACTAACGGTACACTTTATCACATTATATAAAACCCAGGATTCGCTATTTCTGATATGGGTTTGAACTTGCCATGTATGGAGTGAGTGTGTCAAATCCCAGAACTACATCAGCTAACTTCCCTGCACATGGATATCATTCATTAATTAACATCTTAAACACCCATTTAATTTCTCTAATTAACATCTTAAACACCCATTTAATTTCTCTATAATAAATAGAACTATATGGAGTAACTCTTTCAATAATTTCTTTAATATTTTAAACGTCTAAGGAAGGAAGAAAGATTCTCCTAAATCTATATCAGAATCCCACCCTTGGACTAAGGGTTTGAGGACTGTAAGGAAGAGGTCAGGAGATAGTGTATGTTGGGATTGTTGTTCTCCAACTGTTATGGCATTGAAGGGCTATTTGTAGCCATTGCTTTGTCATTATTTTTGCTGCTTGCTAGAGATTCTGTTATAGTAGCATTAGTTATTAGATTCAGATGCAAAAGCTTCTGGTTTATATTGTGTATGTTTTATTTGATGTTTCGGATCAAATTCCATAATCTATCATCAAGAAACAAAAAAAATTGTTGTAAGTCAGTTGTATTTCTGACTTTTTGTTCTAAATAGATTTCAAGAACCCATTAAAACATATTATCTTTCAATCAAAAACTATTTCAATAGTTTCTATATTATCTAGTAAAATGTAGACCTACTGTAAATTTAGAGTACCTTTGGAATCTGGGATGCTTAGAGACAATATGGTGGCTCCCCAATTGGTTATCTTCATATGCACCTTCCCACTGTGTAATTCAAACACCTTTGGAGTATCATCTCTCTTTAATAATTGTCCTTTCCATACAAATCCATATCCGCCCAAGCTGTCTCCTAGCAACACGAGTGCAGATGCCAGAAGGGCAATGGAAAATATAATTGAAAGAAACCTCATATTCACAGGTAACTTAAGCATATTGGGTCCCAAAGTCAATCCTTACACAGAGGAGTTGTATCCAAAATCATTGTAGAAAAAGAAGAGATCTTGTCCTTTTCTTATGGAGGCCTACCATTGATATCTGGCACACAGTTTTGGCATGATCAATGGTAAAAGAGGGAACTTCTGTAGTAGTTATATCATGAACCATACGATTTTGTTCCTGATCAGCGGCACAGACGCCATGAAAGGCTCATAAAGAACACATGAGGCACATGAAAGTCCAACGAATGGTCTTAGATTATTTCAAACTCGCCATCAAATAATTGCTTACTCGATAAGCATTGAAGTCATGTTGATAATGGCCATTGACTAGAATAAAAAGTGCACAAAATCAACGGGCCTACTTAATTATAAATTGTTTGTTATTGTCAAACTTGAAATTTGAAAAGTAATTTAGTGTCTCATCTTTGAAAATAGTGTAAGCCATGGGTAGAAAGCTGTAATATCATTCTTTTATCGATATTGGCTTATATACAATAATTATAGAATGTGTGAAGCTTGTTAGGAAATTAAGTTTTACATATAATAAATAAATTAGTTATGAGCTTAGTTATTCGGGAAGTTAATCAAGATTAATGATTTTATATAGTCAATATGTGGAAATGTAATTTCATCGGATTTAATCTATATCTTTATTTTTATATTGTTACGTAAATCTACAAATCTGTGTTTGTGTTCACCATTTTAACATGGTATCAGAGCATCATTAGTTCATGTGTTGTGAGAGATCAAATTTTGTGAAGAAGAAAAATATCAATATAATGTGTGGGAAAAATCACACCAGCATAAAAAACATTGAAATAATGTTGTTATGTGTGGATGCGGCTTAGTGTAGAATTTGCTAGTCATTACTTGTATGTTGGTGTGTTATCCAAACAAAGTGGCCCTGAAGTTGTGCTAGTAAAAATGCCCATTTTTGCATCTTCATATTAACAATTGGTTCTAGCAAGTATGTATTCAATTTGGAGATTAATAAATTTGTAAATGAATTTATGCACTTGTCTTTTCAAGATTATGTCATTTTATGCATTGGACTTGATGTCATTCATATTTTCATCCTATAATACATAGCACAACATTCACAATGTGTCTTCAAAAGCACTAGAAGGGAGATTAGATAAGCATGCTAAACGATTTGTGGCCTCCAATTGTAGCAAGTTTACTCAAGTGAAAGTTGTTAAGATACACTTGTTGTGGAAGTTTGTGGAGTGATGTACCAACTTCCACTCAAACATGTGTTGTGTAAGGTAGAGATAAAAAAGAAAGAAAGAAACACATTGATTTTGTATGAAGATTTAAGTAAAATGATTGTCTTTCTGTTTTTGGAGTGACATTGGGATCTTGTAATGGAGTAATAAGGGTTTTGGTAGGAAGTTAGTTGCTTTATTTTAGGTATTTTAGAAATTACAAGTAAGATATAAGGATTTCTTTGTTAAAGTTGAATTTGCATATTTTGGAGTGATTAGCAAGTTAGGAATTCCATTCTCACCAAATTTATGTTTTTTCTCATATAGAGGAGTTATAAGGATTTCATTGTAAGGGTACATCATCAATTTAAGCCAACATCCACTCTCTTGATCTTAATTATAGCCACATATTGCTTGTATTCTTAGGGCTATTTGTGCTACACTTGGTGAGGAAGACTTTCATTTGGTACATCTAAAAGTTAAAGTGTAAGATAGTTTAATTGGAGGTTGGGGACATTAGAGGTAGGAGGATCTTCATCATTTCAAGCTAGCTTATTGCCTAGAGATGATACCTTGCATGAAAAGAATCCATTTCATCTAAGCCCTTTTATGAGCAAGATGGGGTATGTAGTGATTTCTTAGTTTGTGAAAAGTTAAAATTCATAAACTTGATGAATTATTATTGGTTTGCGGATAGTTAAATCCACAATGACTATGGATAATTGAGTTTGCCTTGACCCATAGGTTTGTTGGTGTGTTACTACAAATAATTGAGTTAGTCTCAATCAATAGTTGGTTGGTAATTATTTTGTGAATAATGAAGTGTGTCTCGATTCACAAATAAACGTTGGATAGTTAGAACATTTTTTGAAATATTAGGAGTTTGGGTTGATGTTGATGCAAAGTTGGATAATCAAGATATTTGCCTAAATAGAGAAGTTTGAGTTGATGTTGATGTAGAGTTGGATAATCAAGACATTTTTAGAGACATAGAAGTTAGGTTGATGTTGATAAAGTATTCTTTTTCTTTTTCTTTTCTCATAATGTAAACCTAAGAGGGGGTGGGTACGCAGGGGGGAGATGTTAGGAAATGTATGTTTTTATATAATAATTTAAATCTTGTTTTTCATAATGTAAATCTACAAATGTGTGCTTGTGCTCACCATTTTAATAGTGAATATGACCCATTAATCTAAGTCTCCTCTATGAGCTCACTTCCATCCCAATCCTTCTACGTGATTATTAGTGTAAAGTGGAAAATTTAACCCTAGTGACTCCCTACCTAGGAGAGAGAAAGGAAGTCACTAAGATGATTTTCACTTGGGAGAACTTTACATTTAAAAGAGGGGCTTGAATTCACTAGATCCAAATCCAAGAGAGACAAGGATGTGAATTCCAAGTGGATTGCAAGGGTTGAAGTGTGATTTGCCCTCTTCTGTAAATATAAAAGTTGACTTGTTGACTATGTGGAACAAAGAGAGAAATTGAGTGAAATGAGGAGCTACTAGTTCGGGATCGTCTTGTAACTTTGGATATGAGCTAATTAGATTGATACGGATCTACCTTGCAAATTTGGAGAAAAGTTGTCAAGACCGTGGTGACATTGTACACGATCCTCCATAAAATCCGTGAAATGAAAAAGGTTCTCCCGTCTCTACAAATGAAGCCCAAACCTGCAATTACAGTTGCGCACTTGCAACCTGCACATAGAAAAGAGGGGAAGAAGGGTTGTGGATAGGGGTTTGCCTCAGTCAAATCCTGGTTGAGCAATAAACCTTGAAAGAAAGTAATTGTAAATGCTTGAATGTAAACAAAGGAAATGTATACCTTGTAGATCTGCAACTTGTTGATGATGATTGCTTTGCTTCTTGAATGTAATCACAAGTGTTGCATGAAATGGAATGTAACATGACAAAACCCTAACACACACACACACATGCTTGCAAATGAATGTTGTGATATTGCTCCAATGGATGGATAAAGAAGACTTGAATGCTTGATGATGTATATTTTTGCCTATGCTTGCTTATGATCAAATTCGTCTCCCCCTCAAATGAGGGAATTGAATATCCTTTTATACATGCTTCAAGGATTAATTTTCAATCATTGAAGGCCGACAATGAGGAAATGCAAACCCTGAAGTCAGATTGTGTATAAGGGACCAAGTAGATCCATTATAGGACCACCCTAAGAGGTGGGGACAAGGGTGCCACGCCCTTGTCCTAGGGGGACAAGGGAGCCACACCCCTGTCCTAGGGGGACAAGGGAGCCACATCCCTATCCTAGGGAGGACAGGGGCGACATGCCCTTCTCATGTCCTATTTTGGGGTCCGGACAGGGTCTAGAGGCAGGATCAAGTCCTGAGAAAGGAAGAACCCAAGGGTGAAGGTGTAGAAAGGGGTCTTGGTCAAGAAGGAGGGTGTTGTCACCAAGGCGAGGACCTCAAATGTGGTTAAAATTATAGGAGGCACAATTTTATGACACTATATTTAGCTCCCACTTTAGTGGGAGTATGGCTTATGCCACTACTATCGGTAAAGTAGAAGAAATAGAGATGAAGATGAGAGATGCAGATCAATACCACAAGGAGTATAAGACATCACTAATCTTGAGTAATAAAAGCTCTCAATCCTGGGATCTTAACTCGCTCAAACATATGCAAGAGCACGGAGAAAACAAAAAAGAACAAGACACACAAAAAGAAAAAAAAAGTGCAAAAGACACACGATAAAAACAAGACACAAGATGACAAACCAACTAGCCGAAGAGACCTCAATACTCAGATGTCTCAACAACTAATCAGGCACAAAGACTGATTCCATCACATAAACACAAGCGATCACATAAAAGAGAAAATCTAACATCATCCATGAACCATCAATAGCAAAACTATGGGTTCATGAGAGGAAGGAGAGAGAAGACATGAATACACACTTTGGTGATCCATGAGAAGAAAGGCGAACACGAGAGAAACCATGGACATCTCGCCCCTACAACTAGATGATCCATGGAGAGAAGGACATAGGAATATAGCCCCCAGAGCCTGTCTAGGTGATCCATATAGGCGAGGAGAGTGACAACATCGTTAGTTCTACTCAACCTCGAGTGCGTGTGTGCAAGTGAGGTTTGAAGCGCCTCATAGGAGTCTATGCTCGAGTACACTACAACCTATATAGAATGTATAATACAAGTGTCAAGAAAGTGTGATATCTCACTCTAAGAGTTTGTGCTCTGGTTTCAAGAATAATCACCCTGCATAGGAGAAAAGTGGCGTCATCTCGCTCTAAGATTTTGTGCTTTGGTTCTAAGAATGACCCACTATACAAGAAAAGAAGAAGTGAAGACATCTTGCTCTAAGATTTTGTGCTTTGGTTCCGATAATGACCCATTGTATAGGAGAAAAGTGACGAAATCTTTCTATAAGAGGCTTCCCTCTGGTTCCAAGAATGTCTCATTGTACAAGAAAAGTGATGACATCTTGCTCTAAGAGGCCGCCCTCTGGTTCCAAGAATGTCTCGTTGTACAATGCATGAGAGAAGTATAGTACAAAGGAGCAATGTGGGTGCCCCCCCCCCCACCCTTAAGATGTCAACATAGACTAATATTGTTATCTTAAGGAAATAAGAACAAGGATACCTACCTTCATCACAAAGAAGATATTCATTATGCAAGAATGCCATAAAACCAAGCAAGAGAGGGAATACTCTTCAAGAAAGGATAAGATAGTTCAAAAGAGATATCTTGTTGTAAGTGTAAAGGTGATCCTTGGAGGAGAAGAGATCTTTGTTCAAAATAAATCTACCCCCAAGAGGAGTTGTCTTAGGCAAATATAACATCTTCTAGAACAAAGAAAATAAGAGAACAAGAATGCAATCCTTCCTCCTGTTCCTAGGTGAAAGGGATTCTTAATGAGGGATGACTCATGTTTAGCTCCCAGAGGGATGGGTGAATTTATCATAGATGTACATTACCAAGTGTGAAAAGAGGTTGTAATCAAGGACTGACACTTCTTGTCAGAATCCTTGAGCCAACAACCAACAACTGTGCACAAGGAATGACATCAAGTAATATAGCTCACACCATCTACAAAATAGGGCAAACTAGATCCCTAGAGAGAGAGAGATCATTTCCCCCCAAGTGTAGGGACAATGAGAAGAGCTTACACAATATTCTAGAGAGAGATTAAAAATAATCAAATGTGCAATGAAATTACATGAGCACATGCAAGAGAAGACATTAGTATATGAAAAATACACATCTCAAGAAGTGGTAATCTTCGAAAGGAAGAAAAAGTATCAGATATTCCCCAAGGGGGATTAAGCATATAGAAATGATAAACATATATAAAAAATGCATCCCCTAAAGGAAATAGTGATACATGAGATAGAGAGAAAGGGATAGGAGTGAAAACCCTTGCCCCCCAAGTAAGAAGGACAAGGGGAAAAAGGGGTATACATTTTCCGATAGTGTTTATTTGCAAGTGAAATGCCTTCCTAATAGGAGAAATTATCTAAAGGAAGGAATATGCACTTCTCGAGAGATCATTTCATGCAAGGAGGCATATCGTGCTTGAGAATAATCGCAACAATAGAAAAGATACACTTTCCAAGAGAATGAAAGAAAGAGAAGAGGTGCAATATCCATTAAAGAAGATTCTCTTCAGGAAAGAAACCTAAGAACAATTATATGCTCATATAGGAATGATTCTTATGTTGGAAAAGAGATTTAATAATGAATAATGCACAAAGACAAAGACAAGTATATAGAAAGAAGAAGGAAAATGGATTCCATGTTTCTATCCCAAAGTATGTAAAATTGAAACAATACCACCACAAATGATAAAGAGCTTCCGTTAAATGGGCTAGTTATATCATAGGGTGAAGAGCAACATGAGGGGGAAAGAAGTGCTAAGGCACTATGTGTTTACCAAGAAATACAACTAGATCTATTGTGAGACAAATTTGTGCAAGATCATATTGTAGTTGAATAAATTTCTTAAATGCATAACATTTTCCAAGAGAATGTGAATATAAATCATGAAAAATGCAGTATTCAATACCTTTCACTTGCTTAAGATTTTTGTTTTTATTTTGAGGAGGAAAGGAAATGTTCTTATCATATTTCAATCTCCAATAGATTTGTGTGGCTAATCTGTCAGGATGGTAAATATCGTCTTGACATAAAGGAGAGGGTTTGTTAGGAGAGGAAGGTTGATCATCCACAATTCTAATTGTGCCACTATCTATATCGTCTTGAATAGATTTTTGAAAATCAGGGCAATCATCAGCATTGTGATAATGGGTTTGGTGAAATGAATAAAAATAATGCTTTGAAGAAGAAGCATTCTTACGATCTCTTTTGATTTGTTATTTTTGAAGATAATCTTTAAAGTTTTGAAGCATAAGGAATTTGTCCATGGAAAGAGGGGTACCACTTCCTAGGCCTCTTGTAGTAGTTTGTGTAGGAGGATTTATAGGGACACAAATTCCATGCTCAAATTTCCCAATTCCCTGTCCTTTAAAACCTTATTTTGTAATTATATGAAAGCCACGACTATAAGAATATTCAAATTGACTAGGTGGAGGAACATGATCATGAGTTTCTTTGAAATCTGATGTGTAAGGAGGAAGAAAAGGATTTGTAGATGAAGAAGGAGTATCATGTGAAATGGAAATCTCCTTTCCTTTATCAAGCTTATGCTTTTTGGAAGATTGGAGAAGAACATCTTCATCATCTAAAAGCTCATTTTTAGTGATTTCTATGTGAGGGGAAAGGTCATGAATAAAATACATGACATCATCCTCCCTAGATATATTTTGATGTTGAAGATAGGTCTTAGGAGAATAAGGAGGATCTAAAGATGTAAGAATGTTGATGTTTTGATTTTTCCCCCCTTGCCCAAGGGTATGTGTATGAGAAGAAGATTGATCTATGTTACTTTCCAATGCTTGCTCATTTTTAGAGAGAGCATCAATTAAAGCATTAGTTCTCATCTCATCCACACAAGATACCGTAGGAGAAGTACATGGGTTAGGATCTCTAAGTTTAGGGTCTACAAAAGCTTTGAGGTGATTAACATAGGAAATGCGTTTTGTTAACAACATCACCATAATGCAACATAAATGATACATGAAAGCTTTAAGATCTAATTGAAAATAAAATAATTTGGAAATCCTAACAACACAATATGACCAAGTGCTATGAATAAAGAGAAGCAACAAGAAATGAAAGAAACTCTTATCCGACACATGATTGTAGTAAATATATGCAAAAAACAATGTAATCATATGTGAAAGAGAAAGTAAATCCAGTTTATTAATTTCCATTGAAAATCTCTTAATTAACATCTAAATTTGCTAGAAAATCAGATCTAAAATTAGGACCTTTTTATGAAAATTAATTTTAAGATTTGAATTTGATGAATTTTGAATTTGTGTTTGACCTTAGAGAGTGTTAAAATTGATAAAGTATGCTGATTTTCTAGATCTAAGCAAAAAAATATAGTCAATTCTGTCTTTCAAAATTTTGGGAAAAAAACTGAGGACCGTGGTGAAAGTGCACACGGTAACCAACTTTTTTTCTAAATTTTCAGGGATGATAGAAATTATGATTTTAATGCAGAATCCAAAAAAAATAGCCGATTTGGAGATGTCTAGATCAATCAAATTTGCAGTCAAAGGTTGAAAATAGAAGAATCTTAAAAATTAGGGTTTTGTGATTTAACCACGGAATTTCTAGAGTAAAGAGACATATTTGAATTGCAATTTTTAATAGAAATCAGATTTGAAACAAGTAATTAAAATTTTACACTTCACAAGCTTAATTTTCTCAAAATGAAAAATTAGGGTTTTTATGCCATTAACCTCTAAAATTTGCAAATGGATCAAACTTGGAAATGAAATTTGAAATTCAAATTGCAATTAATTAGATCTAAAAATGAGAAATCAGAATTAATATGTAAGCCTTTGGGTTCACCAAAATGTAAAGTGGAAAATTGAACCCTGGTGACTCCCCACCTAGGAGAGAGAAAGGAAGTCACCAGGATGATTTTCACTTGGGAGAACTTTACATTCAAAAGAGGGGATTGAATCCACTAGATCCAAATCCAAGAGAGACAAGGGTGTGAATTCCAAGTGGATTGCAAGGGTTGATGTGTGATTTTACCTCTTTTGTAAATAGGAAAGTTGACTTGTTGACTATGTGGAACAAAGAGAGAAATTGAGTGAAATGAGGAGCTACCGGTTCAGGATCGCGCTATAACTTTGAATCTGAGCTAATTAGAATGATACAGATCTGCCCTGCAAATTTAGAGAAAATTTGTTGGGACCGTGGCGATAGTGTACATGGTCCTCCATAAAATCCACGAAACGAAAAGGGTTCTCCTCTCCCTACAAATGAAGCCCAAACCTGCAATTACAACTGTGCATCTGCAACCTACACATAGGAAAGAGGGGAAGAAAGGTTGTGGATAGAGGTTTGCCTCAGTCAAACCCCAGTTGAGGAATCAACCTTGAAAGAAAGTAATTGCAAATGCTTGAATGTAAACAATGGAAATGTATACCTTGTAGATCTGCAACTTATTGATGATGATTTCTTTTCTTCTTGAATGTAATCACAAGTGTTGCATGAAATGGCATGTAACATGACAAAACTCTAACACACACACATGCTTGCAAATGAATGTTGTGATATTGCTCCAATGGATGAATAAAGAAGACTTTAATGCTTGATTATGTATATTTTTACCTATGCTTGCTTATGATAAACTTTGCCTCCCCCTCAAATGATTAATTTTCAATCACTGAAGGCCGGCAAAGAGGAAATACGAACCCCAAATTTGGATTATGCCTAGGGGATTGGGCATACCCATCACAGGACCACCCTAAGAGGTGGGGGCAGGGGCGCCACACCCTTTTCCTACCCTATTTTGGGGTTCGAACAAGGTCTAGAGGCAGGAACATGTCCTGAGCAAGGAAGAACCCAAGGGTGAAGGTGCAGAAAGGGGTCTTGTTCAGGAAGGAGGGTGTCATCACCAAGGTAAGGACTTCAAATATGGTTAAAATTGCAGGAGGCACAATTTTATGACACTACAATTAGATATGAAATGCATCTATATTTCCATGATCTAGGCATCAATGCTAGTTGCTCCATTATTCACTACAAATTTTTATATTTGTGGACAAGAGTTATAACTTTGAGAAATTTGTTCTTTTAACATGTGTATGACAATCTAATTATATATATACATAAAAATTTAAATAAATGTACTTGCAACAACATCAAATCTTTGCATTGTTAAATTATATGATGTAATTTACTACTAGAAATCTTAGTTTGGTGTGTAATGGGTATAACAAAGAGGTGTAAAAATTCAATTAGCAATTTTTTTAATTTTTTGTGTTAATTCATGGGATAAATTTTTAAGTGTTAGAAACACACTATCTATTAGTGTCCATATGGAATGGGGAATCAATATTAGGAGACTAGAGGAGGAGAACTTGCAGGAATTAGTTGACCAAATGGGCTTAGAACCAAGGGAGTGGTTTGAGGTGCAAGGTTTGTGTGAAGACCCAAGGTTTGAAGGGAGTATTGTCCTTTCTATAGAAGGTTAGGGATGTTTGGGTTTGAAAAAAATACAACACAAAGTATGGTGGGGATTGGGGTTCAAAATGTATAGGAGAGAGAAAATGGAAAACTTTAGCCTTGAGTGAGGTGTGGTGAGCACTTGGCATTGGAGAGTTAGTGCCAAAATTTGGGGTTCACATGGAGGTCCCCCGCCATGTTCTATTTTCTTCATGCATAGATTTGGAACATTGTTTGAATTCCTAAGTCTTATTCGCCCTCCATACCCGCAAAAAGTGCAACAGTCTTTTACAAGTATCAAATCTTAGTGACCAATTGGAACCATTTGGTTTGAAATCTCTTTATATCTCACAATACATTGATTGGGGCCTTTGCAATTCTAACTTTAGATCTTTACATGAACTTAGGACTTATTCCTAAGTCCTTTCAAAGTTCGTGACCTACCATATACCATGTAATCCTTTAGTCACAAGATTTGGACCTTAATGAGGATTCAAAACCCTTAGGTTCGAAGTCTAAAGTCCAACCCAAATTTTGTGACTGTATAGAGCCATTAGATCTTTGGCTATGGTAATGGATATAAATTATTTTAGCATCGTGAAGTTCACATGGAATTGGAACATATTTTCAAGTCCTTAGTCTCATCCATCATCTTGTTCCCACAATAAAATACAAAACTATCTTGTAGGTATCAAATATCAACAAGGCTTTTGAACTAGTTGGTTCGGGTTGTTCCTAATTTTACGTACTCCTTGTATCCCACAATGCATTGAATTGGAGCCTTTAGTGTTTAGAATTATATTTCATAGATGATTTTAAGAAATGGTCCTAAGTACTTTTCAAATTTTGTGATTTGCCATGTATCGTGGAATCCTTTAACCCAAGGGTTCAAACCTCAATGAGGACTGTAGAGCTTCATATATCCACTTGTGGTCTAGGCTGACCTAACAAATTTAATAACTCAAGGATCAACTATCTATGATTGAGAAACCCTTAGTGGAATGTAGGTTACATTTAAATTGTCAAACCAAGGATGTATAGTTGAAATGGGTATGCATTGTATGTGCACTATGAGTCTACCTAGGTTGTTGTCCTACTTGACATAAAACATCATAGTAAAGTAAATTACAATAAAGTAATTAGCTTGAAATGATAACAAATCATAAGGAAACAGTACATAAAGAAAAAATATACCAAAGCATTCAATAAGGAAAATGACACTTAAGCTATGCTAAGTGTATGCTAATAAGGAAAACACAACCAATAAAAGATGATGACTGCAATAATCAAAATGCTATGCTATATATACATTAAATACAATAATGAAATTGAAATATCTAACTAATATGCATAAATAAAACTCAAAGATGTATTACGTTAAGTGGACCCTCCTTGGGTAATACTATCTCAGATGAACAATGACATAAAATAAACTAGCTCAATAGATCATATATTCATATCATTCAAATTCATACATGTTTTTGTTCATAACATGAACTATACTTGAAAATAGATGCAAAATGTTAACCTTTTCAAGTTCCCTTTGGACTCATATATAATCTTAAATCTATAAAATTGTCCTTAACTACCTAACATTCATTCCTCTTATCTAGGAAGAGATTTATTGAAAATTAATAAAAGCATAAACAACTTAGAGTCCTAATAGGACTACACCACAAAACCATATCCAAAGTATAAATATCCACTTGCAATGACATAAAAGAACATTAAATGACACTACTAAAGGTGGTTGGTCAAGCATTGAAGAGTTATTCAGATAAATAACACTCTCTAATGGTCCAGGGTTATCAAACCACTTGTTTACTTGTTCAAAGTGAATTATGCCTATCGTTGTAGGAATTAACAGTCTTGATTGCAAGAACTGCTTTAGTAAGCTTTGTTGAAATGTTGCACAACATGTTAGTATACAAAACATCACATATGATACTAATTACTCAAACCCATCTCATTCCACAAATAATTTTAAGCATTTATATATGTTATATCATCATTCATAAGGTAGACATATTATAGTGCTCATATGTGTCCTAGGTAATGGAAAGAGTTATTTAAGATCAAAGTTTGCAGCATATCAAACATACGAGTCTTAACGAAATTTTGATAAAAGGCTATAAAGAGAGACAAAACATAGTCTCATCATCCCCCATGACTTAATTTCTTGCTTGTCCTAAAGCAAGCATATGTAATTGATTCCTCATCAAATTCAACTCCCTGAAGTTAGATTGCATTGTCATGCCAAGGTGTTGATTTAGTGGGTTCCAATAGAACCCATTTTCTTTACCGGTTCTTCTCCATCTAGAATCATCCACTTCAACATTGTATCTCTTGACCCCTCTCCAGTTAGGTCTCGACCACCAAAGTAATGGTGGCTAGAAAAGAAGAGGCAACCAGGTGAGCTCTTGAGTTTTGGCTAGTTGCATATATTTACTTGCTCTCCTTATGGCTACATGGTAGTTATACAGAGAGAGAGGATCCTTCTTTATCTCATTAGTGAGATCCTTCCATCTTTGTGCGAGAAACCCCAGCACATTTTTGCCTGTGGTGTGTACCAATCTATCAAATATATCATAATTGTCATATCTGGTTGCCAACACTTATTTTCGGATAATAGGCTTATTCATCAATATAACCTAGTTATTGAGAATGGCATCCTAATTCTTAGAGCCATCCCTAAGAGCTAGGAAAATAGATTTATCTACCTCCCTATAGTTAATCATTTGTGTACCCCTATTTTCTTCATTCTTCATGTAAGAGAAAAAACCCCTTACTTGCAAATCTCCAATATGTGATAGGGGATTCCAATCAACATCATAAGGAACAACAAAATTATACAAATAAAATTCACATAAGAAATTTTTCAATTCAAGGGTAGGTGAACTGAAATTATTGAAAAAATCCTTAGGAGTTACTAGAGAGAAATGTAAGTCATTGTAGATCTGCATGAATTGAAAACTTAACAACTGCTCCTTTAGGAAAAGAGTATGCACCCCGACACGAGGTGTGCAGTTAATAACATGTGGTAACATAGTTGCCTTAGTATCTACTTTGCCTTTCAATCTTTTAATTTCTTTATCTTTTTCAAGTATCTCCTTCTCAAAGTTTTTTTGTACCAATGCCTATTCTTTAATCAACTTTTTTCTCTTTTAGTTGTAGCTAATGAACTTGGTTCCACAATCTTAGTGTAATTGTAGGCCAAGATAACATATGCGAAGCATGGAGAACTCTAGTATCGTGGAGAAGTTCTATTATTTTTTCAATGACATTTTCATATTCTTTGGCCATCATTTTTGCCAACCTAAGTTAGTGACCTCCTATTCAGTTACATTTTTAACTTCAACTACCTTCATTTCCACTTCTTGTTCTACATCTTGAGGTTGTATTATGTCAACTAAGGCATATGGATTTCCATATGACTAGTCTATTGAGACATGGACCAGCTAGGACTCGGACCTAGGACCTTCCATACACTGTTGGAGTGCTCTACCACTGAGCTACTAGCCCCTCTTGGAATAGTCCATCGTCAGTCTGGGTGTGGCTTATTTCCAACACCAACACCCCTCCTTAAGCCACACCTCTCGTGTGCTTGGGGCTCCTAGCCTGGACCTAGATCTGATACCATGTTGAGACATGGACCAGCTAGGATTCGAACCTAGGACCTTCCATACACTGCTAGAGTGCTCTACCACTGTGCTACTTGCCCCTCTTGGACCAGTCCATCGTTAGTCCGGGTGTGGCTTATTTCCAACACCAACATAGTCATCTATGGGTTTATCAAAATATTCCATATTGGTATCAGAAGAGGCATTATCCCCTCCTATAACAAGTTCCTATTGTATATTAGAGTTGTTGGAAGAATGTGTTGTTGTCATTGATGTCAACATATTCCTATGTTGCAGAGAATTGGTGTGTTGCAAAGAGTTGGATAATCTGTTACAGATGTGCTGATGCGAATTAATGGGTTTTGTGATGCTTATCTCTAGTTGATTTAGTATAAGTTTCAATGTTTCAGAAGGTGTTTTGATTGAGTTATGTGATACGATGTGATGGTTGGTTTTTTGGTTTGTTTTGTATTGCAAAGTTGTGATTTTTGGATTGGTTTTATCTAGAATTGATTCCTTATGTGGTGTGGATTTTGGAGAGTGTTTGGGACATTCATGTGTGTCCTCAGATCAGATGGTTCATGATTTGGAACTTCACAAGCGTATCTTTGAGTTTGTCAGTTGGTGTTCTTGAGCTTCGATGGTGAAATAATGATGATTCTTATTATCTGAGTTGTTGAGGTGATTGCAGTGAAATTCACGTTGCTTGTCGTGTTCTTTGATCATGTCCTATGCACTTTGGTGGTCTTCATTGATCATGGTGTGCGTTATTGAAGATTTTATTTGTCCAGTGGTAATCTTTGTATTCTGCGACATATTTGGTGGTTTAGTGTGTTGCGGATGATCTTGGTAGTTATTTGGTGGTGTTGCGTGTTCGAGGATTTGATTTGGGTCCATGCTATGTCCTTTTTGACCTTATGTATCATGTGATGTAATTTTGTAATTAGTTCTTATGTGTTGAGCCAACCTTGAGGTCAAGGTTCATGATTTGTATAAATAAGTGATGTAATCATGTAAGTTGTGTGTTTGTGATTGTATCTATGATCTGTGAGGGTATTGTATGTGTGAACAAGCAAATCTATCATTCAAAAGTGTGGAAGAGTAGAGAAGTAGTGTTGTGCAGTCAATGTGCTTAACAAGAACTGTGATTAGGCATTTGGAGATGTTATTCCTTCAGTTCATGCAATTTGGATTGTTATCTAATCTTTGTATGGAAATTTGCCTTTCCAAGGTTGTTTCCCTTTGTTGTTTTGAGCAGTGAGCTCTAGGAAATGTGTCTGAATGCATGTGCATTCACCATTGTAATATTTATGCATACTACTGCAAAGTATCATCTTATTGTGGGTAGGTTCCCATCGTGGTTTTTCCCTTAACTAGGTTTTCCATGTCAAATATTTGTGTGTTATGTGTGGTTTTGATGTGTTGATTATTTTTGTTATTTTTGTTCATGATCAGATCTCAAAATTGAGGTTAATTTGTTTGAGTTTGGTGAAAATTGATTCAACCCCCCTCTTAGTTTTCCTGCATTGTTGCTGCCAATAATTAGTATCAAAGGTAGATCCTCTGGAAGGAGCTTGACCTCCTAGGGAGATCCAGGATGGCAATTGTTGTTTTCAACGAGAGTCCAAGATTTGATGGAAATAATTACTCTATATGAAAGAATCAGATGGAAGTTCACTTGAATTGTCTTGGAGAAGACTATTGGAAGATCACAAAGATTGCATACATTGTTCCTCCAAATGGTCTTGTTACTACATCTAAGATCAAAGATGTTGAGCATAATATAAGAGACAAAGAAGAATTGTTGAGTCCCCTAACTGATGCAGAGATGACTAATGTGATGGGATTTTAGACTGCACATGAGATTTGGGAGAAGTTAGAAACCTTGTATGAAGGAGATGAACATGTAAAAGTTGCTAAATTGTAGAGCTTGAAAGGAAAGTATGAGTTGTTGAGAATGAGAGAAGATGAGAATATTTAATCCTTTATGGATAAAGTGAATGATCTTGTGCTAAACATCAGATGTGACGGTGGAGTTCTTGAAGAAGATAATATTGTTCCTAAAGTAATAAGATCTTTGTCTCTTTCTTACAAACATAAAGTTGTTTCCATTGATGAGACTCGGACTATGAAAACTGTGACAAGAGATATGGTGGTTGGTAAGCTTACTGCTTTTGAATTAAGAGAACTTAGTGAATCACATGGCGAAACTGAGACTGCATTTAAAGCTACTATATCTAGGAAGCAAAAGTATGATCCATGAGAGAGTTCAACTAGGGTGTCCAGATATGAAAGAGAAATGAGAGAGATGGAAGAATAAGAAAGAGAATTGGAAGATCTGGAAGCACTTATTGTCAGAAGATTGCCTAAGGGAGTTGGCAAGTATGAAGAGAATTTGCCTTTGAAATGTTTTTCTTGCAATAAGATTGGTCATTTTTCTTCTCGTTGTCCTGAAAGAGTAGAATAAGTGTCAAAGTATGATAAGCCTTACAAGCCTAACTGGAAGTATAGATATCAAAAGAAATGTTATTATGATGTTGATGAAGGTGTGACAAATGAGGAGTCTAAGAAAGGGAATTCGAAAGATTAATTTGTGTTCATTGCTATCAAGGAAGATGATCGGTACCTGTTGATTCTACAAGTTGTATTAAAGAGAAAGCTTTGACTGCTAAAATTGATAAGAAAGATGAATGGGTGATTGACAATGGTTGTTCACATCACATGACATGTGATATAGATAAATTTGTGAATATGGAGAAGTATGTTGGTGGTGTAGTAAGATTTGTAGATAACAAAGCTTGTGTAGTCCGTGGTATAGGTTCTATTCTCTTGATGGTAAGCATAATAATGATGATGTTTTATACATTGAAGGTTTGAAGCATAATCTTTTGAGTGTTGGATAGATGGTTGATAAGGGATATGATTTACAATTCAAGAATGGGAAATTTAAGATCTTGAATAGCTCTGGTATAGAAATTGCATCATGTACTAAAACTAAAGGTAATATCTTTCATCTGAATGTTGGTGAGAAAAGTTGCTTGACTGCTCAAATTGATGAGAGTTGTTTGTGGCATAGGAGAATGTGTCATGTTAACTTTGACTACATGATTAAGATAAGCTTTACTCAAGTTGTTAGAGATATGCCTAAGATAGTGAAGCCTACTAATCCAATATGTAAAGAATGCCAATTGAGAAAGAAAACAAGAATTTCATTCAAGAGCAAACTATATACATCTAATGGGTTATTAGATCTTGTGCATACTAATTTATGTGGATCATTTAGAGTGAGAATCTTGTAGGGAGATAGATACTTTATGTTGCTAATTGATGACTATTCTAGGATGATGTGGGTCACTTTTCTAAGGGAGAAATTTGAAGCACCAGAGAAATTCAAAATATTTAAAGCTAAAGTGGAGGCAGAAACATGATTGAATCTGAAGTGTCTAAGGTATGACAGAAGAGGATAATTCACCTCCGATGAGTTTAATTCTTTTTGTGAAGATCATGGAATCAGGAGATAGTTATTTGCTTTGAGAAACCCTCAACAGAATGGAGATGTTGAAAGGAAGAATATAATTGTTTTGGATTCTATTAGAACTATAATGATTGAAGGAAATGTTCCACATATCTATTGGAGAGAAGCTATTAGAATTCATGTATACACATTCAACTAGGTGCATATAAAAGGTGATTCTGGTAAGACCCCTTATGAGCTATGGTTTGGTCATGTTCCTACAGGTGGATATTTTAGAATTTTTGGAAGCAAATGTTATATCAAAAGAGATGAGGATATAGGAAAATTTGATGCAAGATTTGATTAAGAAATCTTTTTGGAATATTCTACTAAGAGAAAATCCTATCGGTCTTACAAAAAAAGACTGAGAAAAATACTAGAAAGTGCAAATGTGAAGGCTGGTGAAAATCATGAGAAGCAAATCAGAACATGCGGAAATGAATTTGATGATCAGGATGTTACTACAAAGAAAGTGCAGAGTTTGAGCATGAAGCAAAGTGATCTGGTAGAGATAGTGAATGCAAATGTTGTTGTTGGTGAAGAAGTTCAAGAGCTTGAGAATTAGATTAATCAAAAGACCCCGAGGTATGTAAAATTAAATCATTCAGAGAATCAGATTATTGGTGATAAAAATAAAGGTGTGATGACTAGGAGAAGAATTGCTACTGAAGAGACATGTTTGATTTCCAAAATTGAGCCTAAAAATGTTGTTGAACCCTGTAAAGATGAAAAATGGGTAAAAGCTATGGAAGAAGAGTTAGATCAGATTGAGAAGAACAAAATATGGGAACTTGTTCCAAGACCTAAGGACAAGAATGTAATTGGTACTAAATGGGTGTTCCAGAATAAGCTAAATGAATATGGAGAAGTTGTTAGAAACAAAACAATACTAGTATGTAAGGGATATTCACAAATGGAAGGTATTGATTTTGAGGAGACTTTTGCTTCGGTAGCTAGAATTGAAGCTATTAGACTATTTCTTGCATATGCCGCTCATACAAAATCCAAGGTATATCATGTGGATGTGAAGGTGGACCTTTTGAATGGTGAATTGGAAGAAAAAGTTTATTTTGAGAAACCAGATGGATTTTCATTAATAGATGAAGAAGACATGGTATGCATATTGAAGAAAGCATTGTATGGACTTAAATGAGCCCCTAGAGCTTGGTACACTAGATTGGACATGTATTTGATGAATTTGTGATTTTGTAAAGGTATTGTTAATAGTAATTTGTACTTCAAGATTGATAATAATAATATTTTGATTGTTGAAGTCTTTGTTGATGACATTATTTTTGGAGGAGATGATGATTTGAGTAAGAAATTTGTTGATGATATGTGAAAAAATTCGAGATGTCTATAATAGGTGAGATGAAATTATTTTTGGGATTGCAAATTACACAAACTGATAAAGGCGTTTTCATATCTCAATCTAAGTATGTAAAGGAATTGTTGAAGAATTTTGGGTTAGATGATTCCAAATCTATTGGAAATCCTATGGTGACTGGATGCAAGATGACAAAATATTATGAATCCCCAAAGGCTAACCAAACCCTGTATAGATCTATGATTGGTGGACTGCTATATTTGACTCAAACTAGACCTGATATTATGAATGTTGTATGTCTTGTTGCAAGATTTTAGGATGATCCTAAGGAAAGTCATGTTACTACTATAAAGAGGATATTCAAATACTTGAAAGGAATAGTTGATTATGGTTTGTGGTATCCAAAAAATGATGATTTCACTTTAAATTCCTATATTGATGTTGATTGGGCAGGTGATGTTGATGACCAAAAGAGCACTACCAGTGGAGCATTCTTTTTGGGAAAGAAGTTGGTTGCTTGGACAAGTAAGAAGCAAGATTCTATTTATTTATCTATTGTAGAAAATGAATACATTGTTGCTACTAGCAATTATACTTAGGTACTTTGGATGAAGAAGATGTTGAAGGATATTAGAGTTGTTTGTAATGAGCCTACTGTTATATATTGTGACAATTCTAGTGTTGTCAATATTTCTAAGAATCTGATGTTGCATTCTAAGATAAAGCATATATCAATCAAGTTTCATTTTGAGAGAGAAGGTGAATGAGAAAGAAGTCAGATTGGAGTATCTATCTACAAAGGATCATATTGCATATATATTAACTAAGCCTTTCCCTATAGATACATTTGTATATCTGAGAGAGAAGTGAGGGGTGATTGTCCCTCCTGCTATGAACTAGATGCATTGTGCTACATTGATCTGGTGGACTTCATTGTCTTATCCTATTATTTGGTTGATGAATAGGTGCCACTAATCTGGGGGAGTAGTTAGTATGTAGTTTAGTTGTTGAGAATTGTTTGAGTGTGTAAGGGGGAAATATTATCTACCAGGGAGAGATTACTGACTTGTATGCATCTTTGGTATTGATATCAAAGGGGGAGAGATGCATGTGAAAAACTGTCTTATCTATTTGTTGCAGAAAAGCTATGTGTATATGATCTCAGGGTTAGATTGTTGGAGTTGATTTCTTTCTTTAAATTGATTGTTTTTTAGATTCATATGTTGCCATCAATTCCAAAGGGGGATATTGTTGTATATTAGAGTTGTTGGAATGTGCTGTTGTCATTGATGTCAACATATACCCGTGTTATAGAGAATTGGTGTATTGCAGAGAGTTTGATGATCTATTGTGAATGTGCTTATGCAAATTAATGGGTTTTGAGATGCTTATCTTTAGTTGATTCAGTATGAGTTTTAGTTTTCCAGAAGGTGATTTGATTGAGTTATGTGATATGGCGTGATGGTTGGTTTTTATGTTGGTTCTGTATTGTAGAGTTGTGATTTTTGGATTGGTTTGCTCTGGAATTGATTCCTTATGTGGTGTGGATTTTGGAGATTATTTGGGATGTTCATGTGTGTCCTTAGATCAAATAGTTCATGATTTGGAACTTCACAAGTGTACTTTGAGTTTGTTAGTTGGTGTGACTCTTGAGCTCTGATGATGAAATAGTAATGATTCTTATTATTTGAGTTGTTGTGGTGATTGCAGTGGAATTCACGTTGCTTGTTGATGTTCTCGGATCATGTCCTATGTGTTTTGGTGGTTAGCATTGATCATGGTGCGTGTTATTGAAGATTTTATTGGTTTGGTGGTATTCTTCATGTTATGCGACATATTTGGTGGTTTAGTGTGTTGCAGATGATCTTGGCAAATTATTTAGTGGTATTGTGTGTTAGAGGATTTGATTTGGGTCCATGCCATGTCCTTGTTGGAATTGTATTGGTTCAATTATGAATTCATGTATCATGTGACGTAATTTTGAAATTAGGTCTTATGTGTTGAGCTGACCTTGAGGTCAAGGTTATTGATTTGTAGAAATAGGTGATGTAATCATGTAAGTTGTGTGTCTATAATTGTATCTATGATCTGTGAGAGTATTGTATGTGCAAAGAGTAAGGAATAGCATTTGGAGATGTTATTCCTTCAGTTCATGAAATTTAGATGGTTGTCCAATCTTTATAAGGTAGTGAGCCTTCCTAGGGTTGTTGCCCTTTGTTGTTTTGAGTAGTGAGCTCTAGGTAGTGTGCCTAAATGCATGTGCATTCCCCATTTTAATATTTACACATACTACTGCAGAGTACCATCTCATTATGGGTAGGTTCCCACTGTGGTTTTTCCCTTAACCGATTTTTCCATGTCAAAAATTTGTGTTATGTGTGGTTTTGATGTGGTGACTATTTTTGTTATTGTTGTTCATGATTAGATCAGAAATTGAGGTTAATTTGTTTGAGTTTAGTGAAAACTGATTCACCCCCCCCTCTCAATTTTCCTGCATTGTTGCTGCCAACAATCCCCTCATCTTGAATAAGTCCTCATGTTCACTGCTAGTTTCAAAATTAATATCTAAGATTGGCATAGATTTAGTTAGACCCTTTTTGATACCCACTTTTGACATCATTATGTGGTAGGAACTTTTCTAGTGTACTTTTGTTTTCCACCTTAGTTGTGGCAAAAATTTCTTGTTCAGTGTATCTAAAGGAAATGGGTGATGTTGTATCCATGATAGGAGCACTAATGTTTGCCTTATCCTTTTGAAATTTCAATTGTTATTTTACACTATAAAAATGAGTTATTTTTTTAGTACGTTAGATGCAAGGGAAGGCTTGGGTTTCCTCTTTTTCCCTATAGTAGTGGATGGTTTTGTTGGACACATGTTGTCATTTATGTCAAGAGTATGTTTTCTTAGGGAGATTGTTTTAAAAATGTCCTCATTGGAGTATCAGACATGTTACTTAATCTTGTTGCATCTAGAAGGTTGGAGAAATTATGTTATTGTCTTGTTATGGCAAATTATTTTGAGTTACGACAATACCATTGATTAATATGATCATAAAATTTGTTTGGACATGTCTATAATATCACTGATTGATATTACATAATGGTATTTGTTGGGACATGTCTATAATATCATGGTGCAACTATTCAAGTTGATGAAAATGTTCAAAAATTTTGTTATAGAAAGTTGGTTGTTGTATGCAGATAGTAAGCTTGTTATAGAAACCTGTAGTGGTATGCATTTACTAATATTGAGGGGTGGTGTCTTGTAGTTTGAATGAAGAGTATGCCTATGCATGCTATATCAATATCTAGTTCTTTTGAAATTCTAGTGTAGCGGAACATAATGTTTATTTTACCAATTTGGCTATTGTGTTGTTGATAGACCTTGTTCATGTTCTGAAATTATGCTTCAAGTACTTTGTGCATATGCTACTAGAGATTAAGGGTGGATGTTCCTTAATATTATAGTGATCCTTAGTAGGATCCATATGATGTCTCCTTGTGTGAAGTCATGTGTTAGTTTCTTGGGCTATACCTATTACATAACTGATGAGGTTGTCTTATAGATGAAGTGTAGCATGTGTGTTTGTTGGAGATTGTGTGTGAACAACCTTTGGGACCAGCTTGAGCAACCTTGTGAAGCGTGTGGTATGTTCCTATATATTAATTTGTGTATGGGTTAATTGGACCTGGCCTATTATAGGTTTGGTGAAGAGATATTGTGTAGGCAACATGTAGATGATTAATTGTGTATTTAGTCAACTTATGATTGTAATTATAGATGTGACACACATATATAAGTGTCTTATATTCATTTGTGTGTGTGGTTCTTAATGTTGTATGTACGTTTGAGGAGGAAAGCTCATATCATGCAAATTGGAGAATGAGGTGGAGTGTAGATTCTTGATTCATGTGCACTATTATCAGATCACCATGAGCTATGAAGGATGGTGTTTGAAGGCAGAGGCAAGTTGTATGATGAAGTTGAAGGTCCTAAAACCATATCATTCATATTTTTGACATTTAGTTCCTAAATATGAATTGTTTCTTAGACATAGGCATTTGAGATTGGTGTCTTTAGTGGGTTGGTGCTCATAAGTATATTAAGGGGATTGGTGTCTCCAATAGGTTGGTGCCTATTAAATAATTGTAAGTGATTTATTATTTTTTGAGGCTAGATTTGGGTAGTAGATCCAAGTTTCTACTCTCACTGTAGTTTTTCCCATCCTAGGTTTCCATGTATATTTGGTGTTCATTGTGTGAATGTGTTTTGGTTTATATGTTTTAAATTATTGCAACTTTGAGGAATTCAGATTAAGAATATTTGTCATGGTTATTGATTGGAGAAAATATTTATGGTAATTAATGTTTAACTTAGAGTAAAAATTAGATATACTAATTCACCCCTCCACCCTCTTAGTGTACTATGTGCCCTTCAATTGGTATCAAAGCAAGGTTCCCAGGCTTAACAACTTGAGGTGGATTTGAGATGGCACACTTAGTTTCTCAAGAATATTTATCTTCAAATCATTATCCTTTATTTGATGGATCCAATCATGCCCTTTAGAGTGGAAGGATGGAGTCCTACTTGATGGCTCTACGTTTTAAGGTTTGGCAATATGTTATAGATGGTTATGAGTTTCTTGAGAATCCCCAAGGGATAAAGTTGGTAAGAAAGCTTGTGAGAATAATGCTAGGCTACAAATGTTATTATTTGTGGTTTGACTAACTTTGAGTTTGTGAAAGTCATGCATTGAAAAAAAACCAAGGATGTATGGTTCAAATTGCATATAATCTATGAGGGAGATGATAAGGTCAAGGAAGAAAAACTTCAAACTGGCAATGCTTAGTTTGAAAGTCTGAGAATAAATGAGGATGAAAATATTGCTAAATTTCTACTCTAGGTGGATGAGATAATTTGTTCTATTAGAGGACTTGGTGAAGAGTTAAAAGAACCAGTTATATATATGAAGAAGATATCCAGATCTCTAATATTGTGATTTGATCCTAATGTGGCTACAATTAAAGAAGCTAAAAATTTGAATGTTAACTTTGGATGAGTTGCATGAATCATCTAATGAAGAATAAGATAAAAAAAACTACAAGGAATAATGGTGAGAAAGCTCTATTCATGGATTTGGAGACTTCGAATAGCTATACCAAAATGAGGTCAGATGATGATGGTGATGAAGTTAATCTAGAGAAAGAACTTTTTTGTGTCGAGATAAAAAGGACTAAAGAAGAGGATAGTCAAGGAAGAGAAGGTTTTTGAAAATTTGTCTCAGAAACTTGAAAAGGCATAAAGGAAAATCATTGAGTTGAAAGTTGAAAATGAGGAACCAAATAGGAATGAAGAATTATTAATCGAGATGTTTTCCTCATTTTTGAATTTTCAAAAATGTGACAACCCTTACAAATTTTTGCCTAAAATATGTTGTTTTTGTCTCTAAGGCATGTTTTACGAGGTAAAAAACTCACATTTGTTAGTGTCAAATCATTGGGAGGTGTCTTTTCCATCATTATCCAAGTTTTGGTGAGTTTTGATCTTCTTTTTCCTAGCTTTTTGTGCAATTTTAGGTTTCAAAGCAGTCATTGCAGGTTGAAGATTTTACTCTTAAGGAACACTTCTTGAGGAAAAAAATTCTCTTTGTTGAATTGGACTGATCTTCGGTCCATCCTCGATTCACATTTCTGTGTATGGTGAAAATGGATAACAATGATAACAATATTGAAAGGCTAAATGAATTCAACCACTAAACCCTAGCCTAACAACAACAAAGATCCACCATAACATATGAAGATTACCTAAGACAATGCAAATAACTCAAAATCACAAAGATTATACCATCACATGTCCAATAGGGTTTTGATCTCCATTCTTCCTATCTCCATTGATCTTGCTTGATATACTTGCTCTCAGATTTTTATATGCACAAGAGCTCAACAAAGAACGGAATGTGGTTGCAAGTGGTATTGTAGTGTAGCCAAGTACTCCAAAATTAGTCATTAGGATGTGTCATTAGGATATGTCATTAGGGTTTGACAATGAAGAAAGCATCTCCTTAAATAGAAGACACAATAAGAAATGGAGGGTTAAGATTGAGAGGTGTAAAAAGAGAGGTCGGCTAGGATTAGAGGGTAGGTAAAAGAAATACCAAAATAATGAAAGAGGTAGGTAGTGTAGGAATTAAGAGATGAATGACATGTGTCATGTGTAGAAAAAGATAATGAATTAATTAAATAAATAAAGATTTATTTAATTAATAGAAGAAGTAGGACAATTAAATAAATAAAATATTTATTTAATTTAGGAAAGGGATAATTTAAATAAATAAATGTATTTATTTAAATGAGAAATAAGGCTAGAAGAGGATAAATGAATTAATTAAATAAATAAAAATTTATTTAATTAATAGAAGAATTAGGCTTAGATAATTAAATAAATAAAATATTTATTTAATTAGACATGACAATTTTGAGTGTCTACATTTTGCCCCTCTTTGAGACAATGCGGCTTGTCGCGTTGTTTCAAAGAAGATAAGATGAACTGATACAAAGTTGCCCCAAGATGGGAATTATATGCCCCCTCGAGAGATTGGATGAAAATGTCTGAAAAGATTGCAGACAATCTCTCGATAAGAAAGACGGGATAGAATGGACTGATTGGATAAAGTGACAAAGTCACGGGATAAGGAAGACTAACTCGGGAAATGAGAGCTAGGGCAATCTATAAGATAGACCACGGGGAAAAATACATCCTCATTGTCATCTACACCGTCACAAGAGCTTAGTGCAAAGCGAAAATAAAGCAGCAACAGTCAGCAGCGATGGCTTTTGTTCACAGATTCGACCATGTTCGTCGATTCTAGAGGCCAACGGAGGCAGGAGAGCCAGTGAGTACCACAAAACCTCCTCGTACTTTGATGCATTTATTGTTGTCATTAACTCATACTAGGTAATGTAATAAATGCGCATTTATGTCAAGAAAATGTGTTTGTGTCCAAAAATGCGAATTTGTGTCTTCCAGGTCAAATCGGCAGTTCTGTGATGAACATACGCTGTCGATTGGATAAGCTGTTGAGAGGATACTCTCAAGAAGGTCCTCTAGGGAAGACTAAGATAGATCAAGGCACTTTGTGATGAACAGTGAGTACCAAGATAGAGTACTTTGTGATGAACAGGGAGTACTAAAATATGAGCAGCACTTTGTGATGAACAGGGAGTGCAAATGTGAGTAACACTTTGTGATGAACAGTGAGTGTCACACACGTAGTACTTTGTGATGAACAAGGAGTACTACTAGGATAGATAGCAACACTTTGTGATGAACAGTGAGTGTCACTAGGATAAATAGCTATGTGCATTTAGATAGCGAGTAGCATTTTGTGATAAACAGTGAATGCCACGATAACTGACATGATTGAGTTGCTTGACTGCAGGAGTACTTGCCGATGCTGGAGTCACGGGAGAGATTCCCATCGACTCAGAGGTTGCGACCTGAGTTGACAGCCGAGGACTGAGCTGCGATTGAGGTTATGGGATTGAGATACATTCTGTATGTGCCTGAGTTTCGGGTGAACATGGGATTGTTGACTGCACTGGCTGAGAGATGGCACTCAGAGACTTGTAGTTTGCATTTGTCGATGGGTGAGATGACAGTCACCTTGGAGGATGTATACAGGATTCTGCGGATACCGATTGATGGGGAGTTAGTACCCTATGATCAAGACGGAGATAGGGATGCACTGAGATGAGTGTTCTAGGATCCAGGACTAGGGATGAGGGTGGGACATGTGGCATGGGATACCATGACATGGACAGGATTAGCACTACCAATAGTGTTGACAGGAGTTATCAGTGGGTTCCTCTGTCTGGATAGGACGACACGAGGGGTGGCTGCAGGGGACACAGGGGCCAGGAGAGTTGATCTTGGGGTGGGTCCTTCTAGGGCTCAAACTCCGTCGAGGCCAGGCGGCTCCGAGGAAGGGAATTCATCATAGCCGTAGAGGGCTCCCTATGTATCAGTATTGTACCATTTTTGTATTGTAGACACCTGCGGGTGATTTTGTAGCCATATGATTCTTTTAACATCATTGTATCATGACACTTTTGATTATATATGAGAGATGATCCATTTTTGCGGCAGCTATATGCATGTGTACCTTATGTGATGAAATGTTCTTATGTGATACATGTTTTATGATATGGATGCTTATATGATGCAATGCAATATATTTTTGTTCTTTTATGTTGTATATGTGATGCATGATGCAAATGTGAATGTATGTGATGCAGATGAATATGATAATGCAAATGATTATTTACATAATGAAAATGTGAGATGTGCTAACATGTGTTGTATGCAGGATGTGATGCAATTGTGATATCTATATGTATGTATGAAATGCTTATATGTGGTGATGTAGGTGTAACTATATGAAATGCAAATGTTTTTTGGTGTGTCATTATACTCAGTCATGTGATAGCGGGCTACGCGGACTCGAGAAGGACAATGGAAGTCAATCAAGAAAGGGGGATGGAAGACAGAAGATATGAACGTGAAAGAGCTTCTTGTGCATTATCATCATTGAGCTTTATTATGGCAAAATAGGTTATGACAATCGAGGCATTTGTTCGGCCCAGAAAGTCATTGTACCTATTTGCATGGAGATAAGACAGTCACAAACAAGGAATGCCCCAGTTCATACTAGACTCACAGTGTCCTCATATCCTTGGACAAGTCATAGCATTACTAAAAGACAATCGACAGACAGCAAATGCAAATAGGTGACGATACCCCATCCTCGCCTTTCTAGTCAAAGACATCCTGGAGATAGAATCTCTAGTCAAAGACATCCTGGAAAAGCTAAAAGACATGTCACCAAAAAGATAAAATCAAAAGAAAACTAAGACTCGACACCAACATCCACTGTAGTCCTCAAGTTTAGTGTCTCTTGTCACTTGTTTAAGTCTTATTCGATTGTGGTCACAATGTTCACTTTCACAAAAAGGATAGATAGCACTGAACCATATGTTGTCTGAGTCTGTTGAAAAATTTGATTTGGTTGAAGCTCATTGTTGCTGCTGTGTCTCATTTGAAACTGACTGAATCCCTAAAACTGATACTTTATTGTGGAGAAGATGGAACTTTATTGTGGACTGGCGATGCAGATGTTGCTTTATTGCGGATTGTACGCGAATAGACTGAAGGAAGCTAGAAGAACTATACTCCTCGAAACATGTGATGTTCTCAGTTCCACACCCATTACTAGACGTAGGATTTGCCTTAGTCACAGATAGGATCTGATTTATTATGGATGGAAAGGGAGTGAAAAGGGAGGGTTATGGATGGCTAACCAATCTTAGGTAGATCAATAACAAGCCATGATGGGAATGGGTAAGTTTATTATGAACGAATAGGTTGTGAGTGTGTCCAAAGTGAAAGATGAAAGAGAATCCTGAAAGAGGGAGGAGTAAAGTCTCTACGCATGGCGCTGGTGACCCATTTTTCACCATGGTACTTGCCCAGGGCGCCACCGAAGTGATTTTCACCATTGGACAAAATTATTTCTCTTTACTTTTTTGGATTTTTCAATTTTTTTGTGTCACAAGGCGCCTATTTGCCAGGTTTTCACCAAGTAACGATTTTTTTGTTTTATAATTTTTTTTGTATTTTTGAATTAGGATGTTCCGAAGAGCTTATGTGTAGAACCTGCGAAGGTGCATGTTGTTGATAGGATCCTCCAAGGGTTCACCTTCTGTAGTTGAGAGCTGATATGCCCCAGATCCATATACCGCTGTGATGATGTAAGGACCAAGCCAGTTTGGTTTGAACTTGCCCTTCTTATCTCTGTCTTGCTGATTCTTGGGGTTCTCTCTGAGAACCAAGTCACCTACCTCAAATGTGCGAGGCTTGACTTTGTGATTGTAACTGCATTGTTCCTTGACTGAATGATGTGTAGCTTGAGTGACTGTCTTCCTTGATAAAGGAACTGAGATAGAATTACTAGTGTGTGGACTACACAGGCCCATATGCGTGTCACCTAAAGAAGTTTGGGCATCACTGATAGCAAAGTCCTTTGAGGAAGCTCCATTAAAGGTCCATGATGTATCACTAGAAGGAAAAGGATGTGTGGAACAAGTGGATGAGTTATGAAGGCTTATGATTGCGAAAAGAAGTGAAAGTAGGATAGCATGATGGAGACTTAGGATCAACAAGTATGCTTTTTGACTTGAAATTTTAGAACTTTTGCCCCCAGTTATTTTGATATTAGGGGAGATCAACTCTTGCTCTTTTTCTTTCATTGGATTTTTATCCTTGACCTTGATTTTTGCTGAGTCCAATAGCTTTTGATTTTGATTTGGACTGAAGGAATTTTCTTTATTTTTGACTTTTAGATTTTTCTTTTCAAAGCTTGATTTTTGATCCCCAATGAGTAAGGGCTTTTGTAATTCTTGTTGATCCAAGTCTGGGAGTGGAGTGGAAATGGAATGAGTGGATGAAATAGTAAGGCTATGTGAGCTCTCAAGAGGGTCGGCGATACGCTCAATAGATTCTTTGTTGGAACCACTCTTAGGACTATTGATATCAAGAGTTGCTTGCACCACTAGAGGATATTTGCATTCAGACTTAGTAGCCACAACACTAGGTGGTTCACACCCAATTCCTTGGCATTGCAAATTGTTTGTAGATTGCTCCTGTTGACTGAATGGCTTAGGAGACTGTGGGAGTTGATCAACATGAAAGATATACTCACCACATCCCATGTCTTTAATCTTGAACTTGTCTTCTTTTAGCTCTGCCTATTTTGATGTAGAAGCTTTTAAGGATTCAAGATCCACATATGCCGATGAAGGAATAGCTTCACGATTGACTGGGATTGTTATTTCTGATCTAGGTTGTAGATTGTTGCAATATATGAATGGATTTGGATCCGCTTTGACGGTCACTTCAACTCCATTGTGTGGAAACTTGATACATCGATGATATGTAGATGGTATTGCTCTCATCTCATGAATCCATGGATGCCCTAGCAATATGTTGTATGTGAGATCCAGATCCAGGACTTGACAAACCACATCCTTTGTAACTGGCCCAACTCTAAGAGGCAAGGTGACTGTGCCTTTGGATGAGCGCTCTTCATCATCATATGCCTTGATGGTAATTTTGTTTGTAGAATTCACAGCTTTGTCAGAATATCCCAATTGTCTTATGGTACTCAAGGTACAAATGTTAAGACCTGCTCCTCCATCTATTAGGACTCGCTTTATTCGGTGTTTATGTATGAAGGCTTCAACGTGTAAAGGTGCATTATGAGGCTGACTTATGGAGGCATCATCGGCTTCTGTGAATGTGAGGGAATGTGGAACGGATAGGTATCCCACCATGGCTTGAAACTGGTCCACGTTCAGATCAGTAGGGACAGAAGTGTCTCTCAAGATTTTGTCGAGGATGGCTTTATGTGCAGGAGATATACGTAAGAGCTCAAGAATGGAGATGAGCGCGGGTGTCTTCCCTAGTTGTTCTACAAGATCGTACTCAGGCTTGGTAGATAAAGGATTGGTATTCTTAGTGGAGGCACCTGGCAATGTAATCTTACCTCGACGGGTTGTAACATGACATTCGGAGGTAGCTTCGGATGAAGATCCCACACCCTTTAGGACAATTTTAGGTCGCTGAGGAGGATTCTCAGGATTTTTATTTTTGATAGTAATGGTAGAGATATGATTGTCCATTGAGATGTGATTGATGGTAGAATCATAATTGTAAGGTGCTCTGGTGTAATTGGCTTGATCATCTGTGACTTTGCCTTTTCCTTTGTCATGTTTTGGGAATGGTTCCTTAAACACCTCATGCTCTTGGTTAGATGAATGTCCCTCAATCTCTATATCTCCTCTGTCAATGAGATCTTGCACAATGTTTTTCAATCGATGGCAATTACTTGTCTTGTGACCCTTTCTCTTATGAAACTCACAAAACTCATCATCATTCCACCAATTCGGTTTTACCTTTGGTTCATATGGAGGAAAATCTGGGACCGTGATCACTTTGTTTGCTACAAGCTTTTTGAATACTGATTCAAGTGGTTCTCCCAATGGAGTGTACTTCCTTCGTGGTTTAGAAGTTGTTTGATTGTTCACTTGATTGTTGGTAGAACTTGATCCAGAAAAGACGACCTTGGGTCTCACTGTGTTGGCATCAACAACACCATCATTAACTGTGTTCTTGTTCTTGTTCCAAAATTTTGGTTTGTCTTTTCCTTTGAAGTCCTCTTTGTTTTCTTTGAATAGTTTGATAACTCCTTGTTCAATTAAGACTCTTTCTGTTGCTAGGCCCTTTTCAATGACATCCTTGAATGTAGACAAACAAGCTTTTCTGAGATCATAGCCAATAGCCTTGTTAACATTTTGTGTGAACATCTCCACCATTTGTTTTTGCGGAATTTCGCAAGAGCATCTGCTAGCTAGGTTTCTCCATCTCTGTAAGAATGTTGCGAAAGATTCTCCTTCCTTTTGTTTCGTATTGCACAAGGTAGTAACTGAGACATCTGTTTCAATGTTGTAAGAGAAATGCTGAATGAATGCCTCTGCTAAGTCGCCCCATGACTTAATACCGGGAGGTAATTGAGAAAACCATTCCATAGCTTGGTCACCTAAGCTCTGTGGGAACAACCTCATCAAGTATGTTTCTTCTGCCGCTACCTCAATGCAAGCTGTGAAGAATTGTCTTATATGTGCCTTGGGGTCTCCTCTCCCTCTATATTTGTCAAATTTTGGTGTTACAAAGTGTGGAGGAAATGGAGGCATTGGAATGCTCTTATCGAAGGGATAAGGGCATATATCTCTCATAGTGTATGTAGGTTTGGATGTACTCATGTCCTCCACTTTCTTTTGTAGATCTCTAATTTGTTGCTCCAAATTATTTTTGGGAGGAGATTGATTTCTTGTAGCATACCCCATGTTTGAAACACCCATTTGAGGAGGAGCTTGTTGCATGTATGGATGATACTGATCGTAGACATGTCCATATGGAGGTCTATATTGTTGCGACATGTATGGAGCACTTGGCATAACTTCTTGTTGAGGGACTCCATATCTGTTTTGTGTGTATAAACCATATTCAATAGGTCTTTCATTTTCCATTGTGTTGCCCCCAATTTTGACATGAGGTCTCCTTGTGTCAAAATTTTGAGGATGTCCTTGAGTATCCACTTGTCTTGATTGACCCATATCTTGAGCATGTGTTTGAGCATAGGGCCTCCATAATGGTCTTTGAATGTAAGTATCATATGTTTGAGCTTGTGTATGTGGGATTGCCGGTTTTTGAAGCAGAACTGATGGTGACTCAGGCATCATATTCGGTCCTCTATTTCCTCCACTATTTGGTCTCCTTTGATCCATGTTGGGTTGAGTTTGTTGTGAGGGTCGACTTTCCATAAGTTGAGATAAGTCAAAATCATGCGGTATTTTAGCTCCACTTTGTGCCATCATGTTTAAAAAGTATTGACGATCTCTCCTCATTATCTCTTCAACCAATCTATTGAATTGAGGATCCATTATAGATTCTTGTATGTCTGCTGATAATATTGAAGAGTTGTCAACATTGTCATTGTGTGTAGTATTGTTGTTTATAGCGTTTGCGCTTTCCACATTTGGATTGTTTCTATAAACATTCATGTCTGGTAATGTAGTGTGCTCAGGATTGTAGAATAGATCATTGTCATACTCATAAGAACTCATGTTTGTGGATTCTTGAGCTTCTTTAGCTATTCTCCTAGATTTTTGAAGGCGGGTTTCAACCATGAACTAGGTGTTTGACCAATATGTGAGAGACTAGACGAAGAATGAAAAGAGTATGGAAGACCAAGAGTTGTATGGAGTGTAAATGAATCTTGAGATGTACTTGCAATGTCCAAAGTGTAAGACCAAGTATGTAAGTAGTAGAGTAGGTGTGACTTCCAAAGAGAGGATAGTTTCTCTTGATGAGGTAAGCTGACCTTGACTCTAAGTAAGACCAAATGAGACCCAAAGGTAAGAAACCTTGATGAGGGACCACTTAGCAAAGTGTAGTAGTATGTAGTGTGTTGACAAAGTATGATGAGGACAAGCAAGTGACCTTTTGACTCAAGTTTAGACAAGTATGAATGTAAAATGAGATGTGAAGCAATGATGGACTATGTGAGACCTTAGAACAGGTTGAATGCTAGATGAAATCTGAAGAGACAACCTAGGAAGCTCAAGTATGCCGAAACTGATTTCTTTTGTTTGTTGGACTGTGAAATTTTTCCAATTTGTGAAGTTTTTGGTGGTGACCAAATCTGAATGTTTGACTATTTTTCGTGACAAGAGGACACAATGTTGATGACTCAATGTTTGCAGACTGTTTGGACTCCAAAAGTGTGTTGTTTGATGTAAAAAAAATTGCATACACTTGAAGACACAAAAGACACAATGTTTTGCTGTTTTGTCTTGATTGTTTGAATGTTTAACATAAGTCAAGCACAATTCTTATGGCTGGCCAAGACAATAGTTGTTGATCCCACATGGGGTTTTACCCCCAAGGCTACGCTATTCAGAGTGGATACTTAGATGCTTGACCTCACTGGCTCCACCCTCGGCACTCACTTCTCGGGTCAGCCAAGCATCAGTCCCCATGAAAACTCCCCATGGCGAACTTTGTATCTCTACTAAGAACCGTATGTGTGTGGGCCGCTACCAGAGGTCCGACCTCCTGCCCCAACAACTAGAAGGATTTGGGCTTCTAAAACAAAAAGGTGCTAGTAAGGGCATCCGCTCGTGTGGCCATACATGCGGCACTTTCAGCTCTGTAAATACAGAAGGCTCCCAGCCGGTAGGGGTTACGCCCTACAAATGATCAAATAAATTTGATCAAACGGGTTTATGGGGAGACATAGTGTCGGTATGAACTAATCAGCACACGTTATTCATAGTTTTCACCATGAATACATTTGATTATAGTGGTTTGGATGAGGTGGGTTTTCCTCGCTACCACTTGGGTCGTTCTCTTCTCACTAGTAGTCCTAATGACCACACGGGAAGACAGACCCTCTAAAGATTAAACAAAAAGAGCCTATTGCTCAAGACACAAAAGACAATGATTCAATTTTAGTGCACCAATTGAAGTGTTTGCTAAGCTATGAAAACAAGGCACACAATAAAAATCCAAAAAACCTTGCCAAAGACCTGCAACAAAGATTTATTAGTAGTTTGGATTGTTTTAAATGATCACCCCTTCCTGCAAGCACACAAGTTAGGTAAATTTTAGATCCAAAAGACTTTATGAAATAGGGGCCTTCAATAATGCGTTTTGTTGACCAATTCAAAGACCTGATTCATCATAAAAAAAGACCACCTGTAAAATTTCAAGATATTTCCAGAAATGTAAGAAAATCCAAAAAATTTGTTAATTTGCTCCAAAAATTAATTTTTTATGAAAAATCATAAAAAATTCATATAAAATGAAAAATCGATCCAAAAAATCTAAAATTTTTACTGGAGAGTTTTAATGGTCTTCCAAACCTGCACAAAAAATTTCCTACAACAAATCCAAGCAGTTTGTGAGATATTAGTAAAATAATGCAAAACCCTAATTTTCAAAGATCTGATTTTTAAAGAATGATTTTGCATAAAATTTAAAATTACAAAGAATAGATCCTATGTATAATTCTGAGAGATTTCCAAAAATGTAAGAAAATCCAAAAAATTCGCTAATTTTCTCTCAAAATTAATTTTTTATGAAAAATCATAAAAAATTCATATAAAATGCAAAATCGATCCAAAAAATCTGAAATTTTTACTGAATCTTTCTAATACTATTCCAGACTTGCACAAAAAATTTTATGGCAAAATTCAAAGCCGTGTGTGAGATCTGATCAAAATAAATAAAAACCCTAATTTTTAAAGATCTGATTTTTAGGGAAATATTTTGCATCAAAATTAAATTCACAAAGAACAGATCCTGTGTATAATTATGAGAGATTTCCAAAAATGTAAGAAAATCCAAAAAATTCTCTCATTTGCTCTCAAAATAAATTTTTTATGAAAAATCATAAAAAATTTCTAAAAATTGAAAATTTGCTCCAAAAATTCTGAATTTTGGATTGAGAGCTCATGATACTTTCTTTAACCTGCAGAAAAAATTTGGTGCAAAATTTCCAAGCCGTTTATGAGATATGATCGAATCTCTCCAAGATCTTGATTTTGTGTCCAAAACCCTAGCTGCACAAGGTTATTCTCCAAATTGTTTTACAAAATAGCAATATAGGGTTAGAAAAATCTGCAAAAAAAACATAGATCTAAGAAAAATCCATGTCCCACGGGGCGTGCCAAAATGTTTATGGTGAAAATGGATAACAATGATAACAATATTGAAAGGCTAAATGAATTCAACCACTAAACCCTAGCCTAACAACAACAAAGATCCACCATAACATATGAAGATTACCTAAGACAATGCAAATAACTCAAAATCACAAAGATTATACCATCACATGTCCAATAGGGTTTTGATCTCCATTCTTCCTATCTCCATTGATCTTGCTTGATATACTTGCTCTCAGATTTTTATATGCACGAGAGCTCAACAAAGAACGGAATGTGGTTGCAAGTGGTAATTTTTGTGAAGCAAAGACCACAGCGAGACACGCACGTTCGATTGGAGTGTAGTTTAGCTCATATCCCACCAATGTGCGACTGATATAGTAGACTGCTTTTTCCTTGCCATCAGGTATTTGCTGTGCTAGGAGTGCCCCCAGTGCTGTCGGAGTAGCCGATATGTAAAGTAGAAATGGTTGATTTGGAATTGGTGGCATCAAAACTGGTGGGTTCAAAAGATAGTCTTTAAGTGCCTGAAAAGCCTGTTGACAGTTCTAATCCCATTTGAACTTGATGTTTTTGTGTAGCAGATGCTGGAAAGGGTTACACTTATCTACAAGTTGTGCTATGAATCTTCGTATGGACTGGAGTCTCCCTTGTAAAAATCGAAGTTGACTGATATTCTTGGGTGGCGACATGTCCAAGATAGCCTTGACTTTTGCTGGATCAGCTTCTATTCCTCTTTTAGACACAATGAATCCTAGGAGCTTCCCGGAGGTTACTCCAAAGACACATTTCTTAGGATTTAACCTTACCTTGTATTTTTCTAGCCGATCAAAGACTACTGAAAGTATGTTCAAGTGTGTGTCTCTGTCTATTGATTTTCCCAAAAGATCATCAACATAATCTTCCACGGTTATGTGCATGAGATCATGGAAGATAGTAGTCATGGCTCGTTGATACGTGGCACCTGCATTTTTCAGCCCAAAGGGCATGACATTCCAACAAAATGTTCCCCATGGACAAGTGAATGATGTTTTATGTTGATCTTCAGGTGCAATCCTGATCTGATTATATCCAGAAAATCCGTCCATTAAAGATAGCATTTCATGACCTGCCGTGAGATCAACGATCAAGTCAATGTTTGGTAATGGGAAATCGTCCTTTGGACAAGCCTTGTTGATATCTCTGAAGTCTGTGCATATTCGGATGCTACGATCTGGTTTGCTGACAGGTACTAGATTGGAGATCCATTCGGGATAATCAATTGGGCGTATGAATCCGACATCCAATAATTTCTCCAGCTCTGCCTTGACTAGCAATGCCACTTGTGGATGCATTTTCCTTAATTTCTGCTTTACTGGTTTTGCCCCCGGTTTAACTGTTAAATGATGCATTACTAAATCCGGGTCTAGTCCAGGCATATCAGCATAAGACCATGCGAAGTTGATTTGTCATTCCTTAAAGAAGCTTATGAACTTTGTCCTCTCGGCCTCTGTCAATGATTGAGCCAAAAATATGTTGTGTGGAACTTCTGCTGTACCAATGTTTGTCTTTATAGTCTCCTCTACCAACATGGATGATTTTTCCTCGTATGATGCTGGGAGAATGTCGAGCCTTCCATCTTCGGGCGCCTCAGAGAGGTTTTCACCCTCAGATACGTCCTTTCTTTTTACTTTTGTAGAGTCAGATAGCGCCACAGTGTGGTTTTCGCCATAAGTCCCTTGTTTTGTTTTTATTTTCACATTTTTGCGACTAGAAGGCCCGACACCCTCACCAAAGTATGCCATGTTATTAAGCTCTATGGCGTATCCTGCTTTGTGGTCTCCGGGAGGAAGATCATTGCGAATGCCAAGATAATCGACAATAACTTCGTCATTTTGAAATGTATCAAATTTCAATGCGTTTTGAGTTCGTTTGCTTTGTTTTTTCTTCAATTTTGAGTTTTTTCTTCCTCACTACAAGTGAGAAATTTTCCTTTGATTGCAAGTTTTAATTTCTCTTGTTTTAGTGTTGTAGAGGAATTTTAAAACAATTACAAGTGCACTTTATTTAAAACTTGTCACTTGTAACTTACTTTTTATTCCCCCCTTTCTTTTTATGTCTTTTAAGTCATTCAAGGAACTTTTTGGACAAATTACAAGTGAATTTAAAATTATAAGTTTAAAAAGAACATGTAATTTCTTTTAAAAGTTCCTACTTAAGTGATTTTTAGGTGTAATAGGGATTTCGTTTCCCTATTACAAGTCTTTTTGTCAAAGTCATTTTAAACTTGTAAAGGGGGTTTTATTTTCCTATTACAAGTTATTTTGACATGTCTTTTTGTTGTTTCCTCTAACAAACCTAAATTTGCCTTACGAGTGGGAAAAGTGAAGTTATTAAAACTTGTAAAGGGGATTTGAAAACCTGATTATATCTCTTGAAGGGAATTTTTGACTTCCATTTGCAAACCAATAACCCAACCTGCATTCTTGCTCCCAAGAATCCATTTTTCATGGCTTTGAATCCAATTTTCATGGAGAAATGCATGGAATGAAGGAGGCTGCATGCAATTCTTGTTCCTTTTTCATTGGTTTATGGGCCACGCTTTTTCCTATTTGGGAGGCATTTTTACTATTTTGGAGCCATGTCTTTTCCCCTTCATGGTCATTTTTGTAACACATGTTGGGGTGATTTGATCTCCATTGCAAGGTGTTTTGTCTTCTTCTTTCCAAGCATGGGTTTGGAAAATCATTCCAAGGTGTTTTTGTTCCTCTTTTCATGTCATATTTTGTGCATGAAGTTTCAATCCAAGTTTGCTTTGTTCACACAAGGGTTCCAACATATTGATTTTTCCTTCTATTTAAGGAGATGATTGTTTCTTTCAAAGTTTTTTCATCTCTTTAAAATGCATTTGACCAAGCAAGAATTTGGGTTTCTAAGTGATCTTTCCAAATTGATAAGTTATTTGCAAAACAATTTGTGAATGTGCAAGATTTTCCCCCTTTTCATTTTTATTTGTATTCAAGATTTCAAAACCCGATTACAAGTAATCGTGGTAATGTTGACCTTCCTCCTTTCA
Source organism: Cryptomeria japonica (assembly GCF_030272615.1). NCBI lineage: Eukaryota > Viridiplantae > Streptophyta > Pinopsida > Cupressales > Cupressaceae > Cryptomeria > Cryptomeria japonica. The sequence goes on from NC_081414.1 coordinate 700,113,338, forward strand.
TAAAAAGAGTTAATCTTATTTTTACAAATTACAAATGTTGAAGAAATTTCATAAGACTCATTCATTTGATTTCGGGATTTACAAATCTGATTACAAGTTGAAGTTTTTCCCTCTTCCAAAGTTGTCAAGTTGAAAATGTGTCTTTCCTTGTCACATAAAGTTTGCCATTACCAGTCAAAAACATTATTTATATTTTCCCCTCATGTCTAAACCCTATTTCATCCATTCATTTCACCTTCATTCATTTTTCCCATTATAAGTCTACTTGCAACCGAAATTTTAAAAACTCGATTACAATTGTGTCTTCACTTGTAGTCAGCCTTCCAGAACTCGAAATTGGTCCAAAATGCACTCAAAAAACACTTGAAAATGAGTCTTAAAGGTCCAATTACAAGTGCAAACTTGTGGTTACCTAGTACACATATGAAGTTGCATGTTTGTTCTTCAAAATTGCAAGTTAACACTCTTGTTTTTCCACACATGTAATGCAGTTTCCAAAACTCGAAATTCACTTGTGAGCCCATTTTTGCATCAATTTATCGCTTCCCTTTCTAGTCTTGTTTGCACACATGACCGACCAAATCAATGGATTAAGGCATGGACCTTATTTTGCAAGCAAATTCCAAGATTGGAAGATGATACAAAGAGAGATACACCAACAATTTATGGATGCAAATTATATAATGCTTTCAAGATAGAGATGGTTATAAATCAGATTGCAGTCAATTAAAAGAGGCAAATTGTTTTCAAACTTTGTGTTGATTCAAGGTGTTATGTGGCGACATTTTCTAGAGATTGATTGTGAGTTTTTAGGTGTTATACAAGAGGGATCCAAGCTCAATCTTGCAAACTTTGAGTTGTTTATTGTGTTAAATGGATTTTTAGATTGGTTTTAAGATTTGATATTGTAGACTTTGAGCCGCTTGTCACATCTGAAACTATTGTAGGACACTCAAGAAAAGGGGTAACTTGAAGACTTTGTGTTGCTTTTATTTTCTAAGTTTGTGCATAAGAGGTGGATCGTGTGGTTAGACTTTGAGCTACTACATATTGTGCTTAGTTGCTAGAAAATCATCTACAAAGGTTGATAGGACAGTAGAAGTGTTGAAGACTTTGTGCTTTCATTTCTGTTTTCTCATCCCGGGGAAGTGACGAAGGTCTTTGTGCCTTCATGGAAAATTTGCTTCCCAAGTTATGTTCCAAAATCCTACAAAAAAATCTCATTTTTTAATTTGTTGTTATTTATTTCCAATTGCTATTGCTTTTCTATGAAGAGAAAAGAGTATATTTTTTCTTGAAAGAAGAAGAAAGATTGTTGTCTAACCCATATTAGATTAGTTTAGTTTGTAGCTAGGGGGAGCCTTCCCTAAATTAGGAGAGTATCATACTCACACACCATGGTTGAAACCACAATTTTGCACATCTCCCAGGTGTACAAAATTTTCAACCAACAAAAGAGGCTATTGAACAGAGACAAAGATTGTGAGAAATTAGAAATAAAGATTGGTGCATCTCCACTCCATCATTTTATATCCTAGTTGGCGAGGTTCCAATAGATATTTTTAATGCTATGAGGAATTCATTCCAAGGGGACCCAAAACCCCCTTTCATTTTTGTCATCATCGTTGATGTCTTAATTAGGAATTTGAAGAAGGTGATTTTAGAAGGAAACTTGTCTAGTTTGTAGGTTTCAGGAGGCATGGGCAATATTTCTCTTTTGCAATTTTTAGATGGAAAATTACTTTTTGGTGTAGCAAGGGCTAGGGAGGCTAGTACTTTTAAGAATATTTTGAGATGGTATGATTGTAACTAGGAAAAAGATTAACAATTCTAAATCTATAATTTTCTTCTTAAAAGATATGTACATAGAACAACTTGAGATTTAGAGGATTCTTAGTTTTGAGACTGATCTTCTCCCTAGTAAGTACTTGGGAATGCCTTTGCTAGAAACAAAATATTATTAAAGAGAGAATGGAGCAATGTCACCAATAGAGTGTAGGTTATGCTAGCTTTTTGAAAATGCAAGTGGATCTTTATGGCTTGCACAATCACCCTCATAAAGGTATCTCTTATGGTTATCTACACTATACTAGTTTTTTAAATTCCTAGTAAAGTGGCAAAAAATACAAAAGATGTGAAAAGAATCTTCTCATGGAGAGGTTGTGAGGAGTGGTCTTAATACAACTTGGTCGAGTGGGATGAGGTTTTTAGGTTGATCTTGCATGGTAGTTTAGGCATTGGGAAAAGAAAGGGGATGAATCAAGCTCTAGGTACAAAATTGGTTTGTAGGATTTATAATGAAAAATAAAAAATTTGGAGTAAGTTATTACAGACTAAGTATCTTTAAAATAACATGGACAACTTGTCTTTCAGTGAGCTTCCCAAAGGATCAAGCATATGGAATTTTCTCATAACTTGCTATAATTTTTTGAGTTAAAAAACACTTTGGAGGGTGGGAAGAGGTGACAATTAAATTTTGGAGGGACTACTTGTTAGAGGAGAAAGCCTCTATGGATCAATAACAATTTATCCTATTAGTGCATTGTGAAGAGGCGGAGGGGATGTGGGTTAAGGATTACATAAAAGTCAACCCTAATAATTGAAAATGATGGAAGAATTATGATCTTCCTATGAAGAGATTCATGAGTTCAACTTTCTAAATGATCATTTTTGGTGGAGGACAAAGATGATAAGTTGGTGTGGGGTAGGAACGATGATGAAACAATGATCTAGTCTTCAATGCTTTTCTTACTTTCTTTTCTAAGGTTGAGGGGATCTTCAAGGAGGAGAATAAGATTTGGAGTAAGCTTTGTATTCTAAAGATGAATGCTTTCTTATATATTTCTCGAAAGAGGAGATATTTGACTTGGAACATATTATAGTTGTTGGGTAAGAGTGGCCCTTCTCGATGTGTTATGTGTATGAATTAGGAGGAAAGAAACAATCATCTTTTAATTCATTATGAGGTGGTGTGAAAGATCTGGTGTTGTTTCTGGGTTGGGGCTTCGAGTGGGTGATCCCAAAGAATGTGGTTGGTTGTTTAGAGTCTTGGGAAGAAAAATTTGTATGCTCAAGTCTCTAATTGATTTGGGACATGGATCTAGTGACTATTATGTGGAATTTATGGATTGAAAGTAATCGACACATTTTGAAAGATGAAGAAATGCCTATTGATAGCATTTGGGATAAGGTGGAAAGCACTATTGGGGAATTGGGGGATATTCACAAGAAATAAAACTAGGTTTTACAGAAAGGTGAAACTAGTTTGGCTAATGTCTGGTCCAAAATTAAAAGCTTGGTGTAGACTCTGACCCAAGCTACAGGTAATTGCAAGGAGTTTAAGTGGGGTAAGACAGAACTAGGTTGAGCCATGTCTTAGAAGATACCATGAAGAAACTTGTTATGATCTATGCTCAAGACTTTAGCCTCAACACAAACAATTTGGTTGAAGTTAGGGCCTTGTCGTGGGGGACGACAATTGCTAGAGAGAAGGGATGGAAAAAGTTATGGATAGAAGGTGACTCTAAACTTATCATTGGGAAATGAGAGGGGGCGTTATCCGAAATTGGAGATTAGAAGCTACAAAAAGTTTGACTAGTGCTTTTAAGGAGATCAAGTTTACTCATATTTGGAGAACAAGTAACAAGGTTATTGATTGGGTGGAAAATGAAGGTGTATTCTCAAGGAAGAATGTTGGTCTAACATCTAACTTATGGTCAAAGGGGTTCCCTTTCACAATTTCCTTGTTGATTGTTGAGGACATTTCTACCTAGGCATACAATTAGGTGTGTGGTTGTGGACTACTCATTCCTTTGCTAATTGTCATTGTTATTCCTTGTTGTGAATGTGGGTGACTAGTTTCCCTCCATGTTATTGTAGAAACCTAAAATTAATTAAATTAATATTTGATTAATTTAAGCCTCTCCACATAATTAATTAAATTTAATTATGTGAGACTCGTTCTTCTTAAAATTAATTAAATCAAATTTAATTAATTTTATCACTATAGTCCAATAATTAATTTATCAATAAATTAATTATCTCTCATTCTTATAAACTCGTCTCAAATTCTTCTAAATTCCTCTTAGTTAATTAGTTCTAATTAATTAACTTAAATCATGTGATTCCCATAAATCACTTTTCTTAGCCTAATTAATTCTTCCATAATCATGCTTATCATTATCCTCCAATTTTATATTCCTCCACTCATTCTCTCTCCTCATGTCACATCCTCCTAACTTTTCCACTTGCACTGTAATCTCTTATTAATCTTCCTAATCACCCCCTCTAATCATTTTCTAGTGGCTAATACTCATTATTAGCCACAAAGTCAACCAATTGCCATAAATGGCCTATCCCCCTCACCTTCCAAACCTTAAATGTACCAACTTTGGTCATTTCAAGGTTTAAAATTTTCTCAATCTCTTATGCGCTCTCATCTTTCGAAGCAAATTTTAATACCTTTTCCCATTTCCTTTCCCCATGCATCTCATTATTTGGGAATTTTAAATTCCCTTGTCTTCTCCCAAGGAATTTTTAATTCCTTTTTGTCTTCCCAATGTACTTGAGGATCTCTTCCACATATACATTGTGGAGTGTGGAGACAAGAAATGCCTTTATGGAAAATCTCTTGGTCTCCCCACCTTGTCCCTTCAATCCATGTCCCCACCTTCCTTCAATCTCTACCCTTGATCCACTTTTAATCTCAACCGTTGATTCCTCCCCCTTCAAATCTATAAATTGAGGTCTCCTCACCTTCATTTGATATCTCATCTTGTGTAATCTCATGTTGTTAATTTGACTTTAGAAATCCATCCTTGTGCATCACCACTATTGGTAAATATCATCCAACTCCATAGCTATCTACATCCTTCATCCATTTGCAAGCATCCATCCAAGTTGTTTTACATTGGAGAGAAACCACCTCTCAATCAAGGAGCTCATCAAATCAAGTGGAGAATTGGACGCATTCCACTTCAACCATAGCTCAATCTCAAGGAGAAGATAAAGGTAACAAGGTATAATGGTTTTACTTTGTGTTTTGAATGCTTTGTTTTGATTACTAACCATTGCACTCCCCTTTCTATTTTAATTGTCTTCAATCGTGTTTTCCACCTTGGTTGGTTATGCCATTCTATTTAAATGTGTTCTTGTCTTAGGTTTTTCTACTCATATTTTAAAATATTAATGGGTGACTTCCCATGATTTTTTTAATAGTTCCTAGACCTTTAAAACTAGGTTTTATTATATAAAAAATAAAATAAATGGATGTTGTTTTGGATATGTATAAGAGAATAAATTAAGTGAAAAATATGGGAGGTAATAAGAGGGTCCTAAAGGGTTCATAAATAGCCTTCTACGTTGTCACATTAATTTTTTTTTCATCATTCCTTATAAGATTATTGTAGTGTCAAAAATTATATACCTCTTTCCAATTCTACCTACACGTTTGTAGCTACTTTAGTGTCCATTCCCCCAGCATCTGAGTAGGCTCAATTCAGCCCTTGCATCACCCTTTTCCCTCTTAGAATGCTTAGGACACCTTTCCCAACACCTATCTTTCAACTTCAATTTTCATGTTAGTCGCATGTCTCTCTTTCCACTTGTTGTTTTTTAGTGTGATTCATCTAGACACTAGTGCGTTGCATGGACATCTGCGCATTGTACATTCGTCTCGCAACATATTAACACTCAAATGTCAGTTCCACATGTTTCAACACTTGTCACCTACCTTGGTTAGTGGAAATCACTTGGAATCTTCTAAATGACTCACCAACCTCTTCTTTCCCTCCTATTCTCTCTTTTAAATCTATCTCTTTGATTGATGCAAGCTCTCTTGGTTCTCTCAAGAAATATCTCTGGTTCTTTGGGCTCTCACAACTTTCTCTTGCTCTGTCTAGCTTGCTACAATAGTTTCTAACTTGCTACAACACTCATAATCTCTCACACTACTCTTTGTATCTCTTTTGGCTTTCTTAGGCCTATCTGGTAATAAATTTTTAGTCATCTTTTATTTGAGCATCTTGGGATATATCACATCCCATATCTATTTGATCATTTTATCATTCTATCTATTTATCTTTTTATCTATCTATTTTTCTATCTATGAAGGTGGAAACACCAAAGTGGGGAATTTGACTGAGGAAAACCCCTATATAGCCCCAACATTTTTTCCTCTTATGTATGTGTGTAGGTTTCTTGAAGCCATTCAACCAAATAGAGGTTTTTTGTATTTATTTGTAATTCATTTCTTTGATTTAAATATTTATTCTACTTCTTTGTATCTCTATTATATAGTATTTGTTGGTATATTTTTTATTTTGGGTTTTGTAGGCTCTCGGAAACACAGAGTTGGGTTTTCATGTTTTTGAGTCTTTTGTGTTCGTGGTTTGTATGACTACACTGTGTTATGCAGACATCTACGCATTTCATTGGCATCCTTGACTGAGACACTTGGATTTAAACTAAAGACTCTCTGTTGTTTCCTCCTTCCCTTTCTATAATTAGATATCTTCACCAATTTCACTAGCTGGGGATATTTGAATGTATGTTGTGAAAATGACTCTCAAGGGAACATAGTTCTTCCCTAAATGCAAGGTTACTTTTACACCATTACATTTTGGTGAACCTAATGTGAACACTACTTCTGCATTATTTTCAAAGCATTCTTTATCATTCCTTCAAGCATTCAATATATCCCTTAAAAAAAGGACAATTCAAATATTTCCCCTTCTTCCAATTTTTTTTTGGGGTGTTGCCCCAACCCTATTCCATGCCATCAGAAGGGATATACATTGGCCTTAGGTCGACTTGTCTATATCTCTCTTTTAAATTAAACATTCTATTTTCCTTCCTTCTATCGCTTTCTATATTTGTTAAGAAGCTTGAAGAAGTTCTTGTACTAGCATGTGAAAGTGAGTTCTTTTCTCCTTTCTTATTATTATTTGTTGATACCTCTCCTGAGATTCCTTCTTCTTATGAGGAAATTTTGGTGCAAGAGGATGAGATAATTGATACTTTTCTCAATATTACTCTACCATCTTTTCATTCCACTACACTCTCTTCTAGAGATGATACATTGGCGAATAAAAACTCTAATCTCACATCTGATCTCCCATAGATTGATGTTGAGAAAGTTCCTTCAAATAATTTTTCTAGAAGTTGTAATGAGTTTGTGTATGTGATTGAGTCTCTGCTGCCCCTAGAAGGTTAGAGAGACTAGTCATTTATGTCTCTAGCTAGTGTTTCTCCAAAGAAGGTAATTCCTATTCCTAGTGTTCCTTTCAAAAATTATTCACCGGATCTTTCTACAAGATACATGCAGTCTAAGGATCCTTCTTATGGAATTATAGTACATACTTATCACACTAGTAGAAATAAAGAAAGCATTAGTATTCCAACATCTCCTTCATCTTCTCAACTTATTCTTTCAACTACTCCTAAACCATCTTTACAATCCCTAGTAGAGTGTAATCTTACTGAGAAACTTCATGTTAATCCCACTAAGATACCTCTCTAGAATATTCTTCAAACTTTCCTCCTTTATCGTGCCATGCTTTAGGAAGCTCTATGGAAGATCCTTGTGTCATTTTCTACTAGACTAAGTGATGTGAATGATTTAATGGATTGTCTACACTTTGATTCTTCAGAGATTACATTATACCAACATGAATTTCCATCCATTGAAGTACAAGATCAAGATGATGCACTAATGATAGTTACTTTTTAAAATAACATTGGTATTAGACGTACTCCCATTGATACTGATTTGGCACTTAATATTTGTAGTGTTGATCTCCAACCTAAAATAAAAATGGATCCAAGTTCTCTTGCAACTTCTTCTTTATCTATTGATGGGTTTGATAATGTTGGTCGAAAAGCTCTACATATAACAACATTTCCTTTGCGGCTTGGACTTGTTACTTTACCTATTTTGATATATGTAATGCTAGGGCCTTTACAATATAATCTTCTTCTTGGTAGACGGTGGATTCACACTATGGGTGTAGCCCTGTCTACCTTGCATAAGTCTATTAAATTCTTTCATAATAATCAAGTGGTTAGAATAAAAACTGATCTTGAGAAAACCCTTGAAGTTATACTACTTTTAAAATTTTAATTCCTTAATTATGCTCCAAATTTTTTACACCACCATTAGCTCCTACTCTTAATGATAGTGGCAACTCATCTTCTTCTCAATCAAATGCATGTCTTGGTGATGATTGGGGTTCCTTGGATTTTATAGATCCCTCCATTGGAAAATGTAAAGCCAACCATGTCCACCTTGTATCCCAAAGGTTTCATTTACACCTGATATCAAGGATGATTATTCTTTTGTATTGCAACATAATGTGAATGCTATTGGCTATTCCATTAATGGTAATCCTCCCTCTCTTGAGGAATTGCAATCGCGTTATGGTTTAGGATTTAATATTCTTTCTAAGTATGGATATAGAGGAAATGGTCTTGGGTGCATGGAACAAGGAGTCAAGGTCCCTTTGGATCATAAATCATGCTCCTTTACAATGGGTTTAGGTTACAAGCCTTCTCCTTTGTCTTTAGCCCCTCCATTGTCGATGTCTCTATGTCTTCTTCTTTCAAGCAGTCAAACTTTTCTCCACAAGAGAAATTGTTGCTCCCTATTCCTCCTACTTTATTTGAGAAAGAGAATATTTTGTTGAGGCTTCTTAAAGCCTGCTTAATTACTCTTCCTCCTACACATAATAAATTTTCTAATATTGATAAAGAAAAACATTCTTTTTGTGAATATCACCAAGTGCTTGGCCATTCCACTAGTGGATGTAAGACCTTGAGGAATAAGATACAACAACTTCATCAATCGAGTGACATAATCTTCATCTATTGATAGACCTTCTTCTTTGCACAAAAAGTGATAGTGAGGTTCACCTCTGCCTTGTCCTTTTACATATTCCACTCTTTTGTGCATTCTTATCACATGATGTGTCTCTATTTTACCCATAGTGGTGCATGTTCATATTTGACCCATTGTGATGACTATCTATTTGTTTCCTATTGTAGTGAATCTCTATCTTTTCCCTTTGTGGCTCTTATCAAAATTTATTGTATCTTTAGTGGCCTCCCTCCTTAGTGAGGTTGGTCCTATATTGCATCCATTTATCTCTATCGGTAGTGGCTCTCTTCCACAAACAAAGTTGGTTCTTCTAGGCATCTTATATTTTGGTAGTGGCTTTCCTTTGTATCAAGGTTGGTTCTACTTATCTTTTGGTAGTGTATTTCCTTCATAGCAAGGTTGGTTCTACTTATCTTTTGGTAGTGGCTTTCCTTCATAGCAAGGTTGGTTCTACTTATCTTTGATCACCTGGCATAACATAATTTGCTAGACTGTAATCTATCTTTTTAATCATTATCATTTGAATGACTATTGGAAAAAAAGAAATCTAGTGTTTGTGTCATGTGATCTCTTCAACATTAGTTTCTTCCTTATCTCTTAGGTGCATTCTCCCTTGAAGCGATTAATCCTTACATTCTTCTCTCCTTTTTAGAATTTATCTATTCGTTGTTTCTTGTATTTTGGGATGACACATACTATTTAGACAACCTTTTACATCAAGGTCTCTTTCACTATGCTAACTCAAATATTTTAGTGTGTCATGTTCTTGCATATGTGTGATATCCATGTTCTTGTCTATCTTTATGTTTATAATGTTCTAAGTCATGACTTTGTTGCTCTCATGTTCTAACTTTTTTCTCTTGTGCAACTTTTTCTAATGCATTTGTTTTGTAGGTCTTCAACTTGGGAGCATGCTTCCTTGGCTTGAAGATTTGTCTGCTTTGTCTACAATATCCTTTTGGCATCTTTGTCATCATGTTTGAAATCATCATAAATCTGAGGCTAATTAGACTAAAAGGACGAATCACAAGAATCCTTAACTAATTAAACTGATTCTAAACACAATTCAATGAAATAAATAAAAGAAATAAGAAGATTAAGCTAATTAAAACTCCCTATATTCTCCACTTGTGCTTCCATTGTTCGTCTCCATTGTTGTTGATGTAGGTGACTCTCAGGTATTGCACTTGATTTCCTGCATAAAATAAACAACAATATTGAAGACTATGATTCTAGATTGAATTGAGAAAAGAGGTTGAATTTATCAATTTTCAACACAAAGGAGGTGAGAATTTGAATTCAAGTGTGATTGGGAGACAACTGAAATTGATTGATCATTTAACAGAGTTGATTGATTTGTTAACTCATTTGATTGAGTAGTCAACTAGATTGACTGGAGAGTGAACTGAATAGATGGATTAGTAAACTCATTTGATTGGAAAGATAGGTGGATTGATTTTGAGTTAAAAAGGATGATTGATGAGTTAACTGACTAGACAACTGATTTGATCAATCAGTTTTGATTTTAGCATGTGTTGTAGGAATTTAAAATTGAATTTGATTTTCATTTTCAATTTGGATTTGAGTTTGGTCATTCAAATGTTGAAATGCACATGAAATAAATTGAAATTCAGATTTGGGGAAATATGAATTTGATGATTTGGAATTAGATGAAATTAATTGAAATTCAAATTTGGGAGAAAATAAAATGAAATTTGATGGAATTAAGTGGAATTATAATTTGGGGAATTGGAAGAATAAGTTAATTAATTCAAATAAAATTATTTAAACTTAGGAAATAGAATTAATTAAATAATAAATATTATTTAACTAAGGAAAAGGTTGTAATTAATTAAATGATTGATATTTAATTAATAATTAAGATATGTTTAACTAATTAAAATGATTTGAGAATAGAAATAGAATAATTAGAATTGTTGAAGGGTGATGGTTAGATGAAACAATTAATTTAATCAAATAATTAAAGAATTACTTAATTAAATAGATGAATAATTAGTGTAGACTTAATGAGACATTATTAGGTGTCTACAATCTTGATGTTATTTATGTTCAATAGATTTCCTTGGCATGCATATTCATGTTGATTCTTAAGCCTGCTAAAGTGGGTGAAAAATGTAGCGTCAAAAATTGCATAGCCCTTTGCTTTCACTTTTGTAGCCACTTTAGTGTCCATTCCTCTAGCATCTGTTTAGGCTCATTTCAGCCCTTGCATCAGTCTTTTCCCTCTTAGGATGCTCAGGACACCTTTTCTAGCACCTATCTTTTAACTTCAATTTTGTGTTAGCCACATGTCTCTCTTGCCACTTGTTGTTTTCTAGCATGATTCATCTACACACTAGCATGTTGTGCAAACATCCACACACCATGCATTCATCCTATGACATCTTAGCGTTCAAATGCTAGTTTTTCTTATTTCAACACTTGTCACCTACTGTGGTAAGTGGAAATGACTTGGAATCTTCTAAATGGCTTCCCAACCTCTTATTTCCCTCCTATTCTCTCTTTTAATTCTATATCTTTCATTGATACAAGATCTTTTGGTTCTCTCAAGAAATATCTCTGGTTCTTTGGGCTCTCACAACTTTCTCTTGATATCTCTAGCTTGCTATAGTAGTTTCTAACTTGCTACAACACTCGTGTTCTCTTGCACTACTCTTTGTATCTCTTTTGGCTTTCTTAGGCCTATTTAGTAATATCTTTTTAGTTATCTTATCTTTGAGCATCTTGGGATTTATCACATCCCCTATCTATTTGATCATTTAATCATTCTATCTATTTATCTTTTGATCTATCTAGTTGTTCGTGGAGGTGGAAACACCAAAGCGGGGTTTTGATTGAGGTAAACCCTTATACAACCCCAACATTTTGTCCTCTTTTGTATGTGTGTAGGTTTCTTGAAGGAATTTAACCACACAGAGGTTCCCTATATTTATTTATTATCCATTTATTTGATTTAAATTTTTATTCTACTTCTTTGTATCTCTATTTTATAGTATTTGCTAGTACATTTCTGATTCTAAGTTTTGCAAGTTCTCTGAAACATAGAGTTGGATTTTCAATTTTTTTGAGTCTTTTCTATTCATGGTCCATATGTGACTACAATGTGTCATGTGGAAATCTATGTGTCACGCTCAAATCCTTGACTAAGACGCTTAGATCCAAGACTAAAGACTCCCCATCGTTGCTCCTTCCATTTCTATAATTGGATATCTTCACCAGTTTCACTAGTTGGAGATATATGAATGTATATTATGAAATTGGCTCTCAAGGGAACATAGTTCTTCCCTTTTCAGGATCACTTTTACACCATTTCAATTTTATAAAATTTATATCACTATTGTACATTATTGGGAAATTAATAGGTGATATTCAATTGGTTACTAATAAGAGGTAGGATAAAATTGGAAGAAAATGCCGACTCTTCTAAGCTTTAGGTGATATTTAACGAGGACCTCAAAACCCCAAGTTGTTTTAAAGTAAAAAAATAAAGAATATTTTATGTATGCTTATAAACAAATGGATGCCTTTTTAATATATATAAGAGGAAATAAACTAAGTGCAAAACATGGGAGGCAACAAGAGGGTCCTAAAGGGTTTATAAGTAGGATTTTCCATTGACACAACATATCTTTCATCATGCCTTATTGGATTATATGGAATTTGCATCACTATTGGACATTATTAGGAAATTACTAGGTTGAGAAAACCATTTCCTACATAACCCTATAAAAGAAAAGAATGCTTACAAGCTTACACAAAAACCATAATGTAAAGAGAATATATACACAACAAGGTTACACATGATATACTTTGAGAAAACGCTCCATGAAAAAAACTCAACCTTCAAAAGCAACTACACTCACAGTAGTATTCAACAATGGAACATTGCAATACACTTACATAGTCTCCATCGAAAACTTTTGGAATATCAAGATTCTCCATATGTTTAAGAATAATGAATAACCATGCAACCACACATGCCATGCCATGCTTCACATAGAAACTCCATGAGAGAATTCAATACAAGTGACAACCAACCCCAACCTCAAATTCAATCTCACAAAAATGTAATTATAATCTTGACAAAACTATATATATAGAAACCATGAGATTACAAAAACATTCACTTCACAAATCTCTTTACTAAGTTTTTCTATTCTTAAATTATGTTTTTCTAATGTGCAACCCACACATAAGATATCTAACCAATATTAAAATACAACTTTACAGATGAACCTAAATAAATATTTAATATGATTAAATACACACACACACACACATATATTAATATTATAAACAGATATTTAATCTACATAACAAAAATATTTATTTTCTTGTGTAAACTACTTTTCTATTTTATAAAAGACAAGATTGTGGAAACTAAACAAGACCACCCTATTGAAAAGACATGAGAAGACATGAACACTATCTCAATTCTATTACAAATGTGCATAAACTAAAAAAAAATCTAATTGCCTATTCTTTCTAATATTTAATCACACCTCATATTTTACATATCACACTTATATGAAGCTATAATAAAAATACCCAACAACCAAACACCCACATTACAAAATACCCAAATCCTAATTCCCTCATCCAAATTTAGCACATACCTAAATTCAATCAGTATGAAATTATATTATTTTTAATTATTATTAGATTACATATCTAATGTCAAATACACATACTCAAATCTCAAATTCTAGGTTTTTAATTAAAATTAATTTGTCCCTATATAACTTGGTCAAGAGGTTTGTAAAATACAATTAAATTTTTAATAGTATGCATAATTTTAAATTATAGCTAGGTTGAGGCATTCTACAATGATAACAATAGAGGAAATGACATGTGTGTTATTAACCAATTAAATTTGATAATCATTTACATCTTAAATATTATTTTAATAATAAAAATAATATTTAATAACAAATATGAATATAAAAATATAAAACACAAATAAAATTATCATGACTAGAATAATATTATAGTTAAATTAATTTTTACTTTATTTATTTTATTAAAGGCTCGGATCTAGATTGTTTTTTCTACTTTTTGATAATGATTATACAAATGTATTACAAACAATAGATCTTCATAACAAATTAATTTCTCTGTCTTTTCTTTTAAATATTATTTTTCTACTCATATTAATGTAAATTGATAAATTTTTAGAAGGTGCAGAGAGATTTGAGGGTTTTTCGCATGGTTGTTTCTCTATACTTTGAGTTTCTTTGTGGTTTTCTTGTTGTTATACCACATTTATTGCAAAATTTCTTAGCCTTTTAATGGCCTCAACCAACCTCAACCCAACTATTGATATTGGTGTTGGAGTTTTGGCATCTAGTAAACATGGTACTCCTGAACAAATGACCCAAGAAATTTGTTCCCAAATTTTTTCACAAGGTACGCCTTCTGGTACCCCAAATGTCGTCTTGCCTATTCAGGACTTTGATAATGCTTGTCAATGGATTGAAAAGTTTACTTTAATAGGTTCTTTTGTGGGGAGGGTTCCATTTGAAAGCATGATTCATGACTGGATTGCCAAGGCTTGGGCCCCTCATGGGGTCTAGGTTGATGACATCCAAAATCTCACCAAAGGCTTTTTTTGTTTCACTTTGTTGATTCCACCCATGTGCATGACATTCTGCATCATGGGCCTTGGTATGTTTGGTCCTCTTTGTTTTTTTTCAGCCACGGTCATGAGAATTTTGTCTTTTATGACAAGAAGCTTAAAGTCCTAGTCTCAATTGAGTTTCTTGGTCTCCCTTCGCCTTGTTGGCTCTTTTTGCAGACCATTGCCCGATCTAATGTTAAGGTCGTTTACATGGAACCCGATCGTTTTTTCCATACTAGTCCTCAAAAAAGGGGATGCATTGAAGTGGATCTGTCTCAAGACCTTAAGGAGACTATTGATATTTAGATAGGAGGTATGTGTTACTTTGAACGAGTAATCCATATGAACTTGCCCAATACTTGTTTTTCGTGCCAATCTTTAGAACATAGGATTAAGGACTGCCCTTTGGTTGTTTTGAGAGCTAGAACTTCTCCCAAGGAGGCTCCTCTTCCTTGTTTTAAACCTCCCAAAACTAAGGAGGTTTGGACTATCGTTGTTCACAAAGGAAAGGGTTCTTTGAATGCTTCTCAGAAGTTGTCAAGCTATATTGTTGCTCAAACGCAACCCCAAATTTCTTTGTAGTTGTAGTTGTAGCCGCAATCACAACTACAACCATCATCACAATAGGAACCAATTTCAAAATCTGTTTCACAAGGGAAGGAGCTTGTAGGCTTTGGTGGCGCTCACTCTTCTTGGGTTTAGACCCCTCTGCCCGCTTATCTTGTTTCAACTCAAATATCCTCTTTGTGTAGTTCGCATAGTCCTTTTAGGCATGTTGAGGATGGCGACAAAGCTATTGAAAATGCATTGAGTGGTTCCCTGCTCGGGTTTCCAATCACAAGGTTTTTTGTAGAACAATTTCTCCTCTCTTGAGGACGAGGATACCATGCATGGTTTTCAATCATGAATTTCATGTCTTGGAATGTTTGAGGTCTTTCTGATCTTTCTAGGAAGTATTCTGTGCGGAATACTTGTCTGAAATATCCTAGTATTAATGTTTTTTGTCTTCAAGAGATTAAAATTATTAATTTCATGCTTGATGCTGCAAGTTGTGTTATTTGGATGGCCTAGTTTTTTCTTCAGACCATGAAGCTAGCCAAAGAGGTGTTGCCACCCTTCTCTCACTATGCTGGCAATCCTCTATTATGAATCATGAAGTGGACCCCACTCAAAGATTGGTTTAGGTCCTCATATTAGTCGATAATATTTCCTTTGGGATCATTAATGTTTATGCTCCCAATGATGTTGTGGAAAAATCTCATCTTTGGTGGTGGATCGTGGATTCATTGCCACTTACTTTTTGGGTTTTGTGTGGTGAATTTAATATGGTTGAGTTGGTCTCTGATAAGGAAGGTGTTTTGCCTTTTTGATGGACATCTAGGGAGAGAGAAGCTTGGTTTTATATGCATAATAAATTGGGTTTTTTCAATCTCAATACCAATCATCACTATCCCCAGTGTATCTAGCACACTTGGAGTGATTTCTGGCTAGGTATTGATATAATTCATAAAAGGATAAATCGTGCTATGATCACAACTCAATCTTTTTTCTGAGATAACCGAGACCTTTTGGTTTTACCTCTCCCAGGGTAACATTGTCATACCACTTCCTCATAAAGTTCTCCATTAATTGGCAAGAGGATCATGTCCAACCTTTCAAATCCCATTTTTTTCTAAATACTTTTCTATTGAATCATCTTGCCATAGTGGCCCACATTCAATAGGTTTGGAATTTGGAAAGTTGGCCCATTCAATAGTCTTGTTGGATTATGTGGTGGAATGATGTTATCCAACACACGACTTTCTTTCTTCGCATTTATGGAAGACAAATAGTAGTGTACCACCAATGGTTCTATGATGCCAATACTTTGGACTTGCATCATGCCACAAAAGCTCTTGAACTCAACCCCTTATGTCCTTCTTTGCAAGTTCAGGTTGCTCAACTCAGACACCAGAAGAAAATTATTGACAATTATGTTGCTTGTGGTGCCTAGATCAAGGTTAGGCTTCACTAGCTTAAAGTGGGGGATCGCGTGTCTAAAGAATTTTTCTTGGCTCTAAGAGCTCATCACTCCTCACCTAGTATTAAGCACATTAAATATGGCCAAACGATGCTCTCTGAGCCACCAGATATCCTTCAAGCCTTTGTTAGACATTATGAGAAGGTGTTCTTTGCTCAGGGAAATTCTTCTGAATGTGATAGGGCCTTGAGGGAATGCATTTTTGTTGTTCCCTCTTGGCTATCTGAGTCTTAAAAGACATTTTGTGATCAAACCTTGACCCTTGAAGATCTCAAGGAGGCTATTTTCTCCATGGGCGATGACAAGGCCCTCGTATGTGATGGCTTCCCCTACAAATTCTTCAAAGCCCTTTGGCCTTGCGTTGACTTAGACCTTGATAAAGTCTATATTGAAACTTTGCATTCTCAATCTCTTGGTCAACTTATTAACAAAGGGAACATCAAGTTCATCCCTAAGGTAGGGGACCCTAAGGATATTTGCAATTGGCGTCCCATCACTTTACTCAATGTCTCTTACAAGATCATTGCTAAAGTGTTGGCTCTCAAGATTCACCATCACCTCCCTCATATAGTTAGAGCTGAGAAAATAAGTTTTATCAAGTCGAGATTCATTCTAGATAATGTCATTGCTATTTGGAAAGGTATGGAGTGGGCTCATCGGTCTAAACAAAATGCCATCTTTTTCAAGATAGACTTTGCTAAAGCCTATGATCATATTGAATGACTTTTTATTCTTGCTATGCTCTAGTCTTTAGGGTTTGGACATTGGTTCATTCAAATAGTGCAAATGCTCTTTGGAGATGCTTCTACTTGTATCACTGTCAATGACAAACAATCTTCAACTTTTGGTTTCTTTCATTCCATTTGCCAAGGCTGTCCTTTGGCTCCAATGAAGGTTTTGGTTACCTTCTCGCAATTGCCATTTATGTTGGGCACATTAAGGGGATTCCTTGCCCGAGTCACCTTCTCAACTTGTCAATGGTCATTTTGCAGATGATTCCTTCCTCACCCTCTTTGAAGATGAAGATAATGTTCGTGAAGCTTTGCAATGCCTTGATACTTTTTGTTTGGCTTTTGGGTTGATGATTTAATGGCACAAAACCCAATGTTATAAGCAATCCTTTCTCTTAGGCCCCAATTGAATTCTCCAATATGGGTGGAAATGGATTCAACATGGGAAAATCTTTTGATTTATGGGCATTTTGTTTGCCTTCTAGGGTTCTCCTATGGACTTGTGGAATGCAGTTCTCATTAGAATCGAGAAAAAAATTGGCTTTCTGGATTACTAAGCCACTCTTGTTGACTGGTAAATTTTATATTTGTTCTAAAGTCCTTGCCGCTACCCATGTGTATTATTCTTCCTATTGGGCCCCCTTGAAAGCTTGTTACAGTAAGCTTGAGAAGATTCTTTGGGATTTTTTGTGGGCTTTGACAACAAACCATCTTGGCTTTCATAAAGTCACTAGTGAGTATTGTTGTCTTCCAAGGGAGTCTGACGAGCTTGGCCTTATTTCTACCTAGAAGCAAGGTCTTGTGATATGTGCCAAATGGGTTATTCAAGCCATCATTGGTGATGAAGCCTAGAAAGTTCTTCTCAAACACTACATTTCAACAAGATATTCGGCTAATAGGCCCTCGTGCAAGGGGATCAACTTTCAAACCCTTCTTGTCGTGAAAGATAATGCAAATTCAAGACACTTTTGTTGCCAAAAGAATTTGGTGTGCTTGGGAAGCTATCAAACCCTATCTTCATTGGGATGAAGCCAAATTTATGGTTGGTCTTCCTTTAATCAACATAATATGTGGTGGTCGCCACTCTTTCAAATTCAAGGGCTTCCTTCAACCTGAGTTCCTAGGGTTAGTTCTCTACGTTTTCACGAATGTGGCATTCACACCCCTAGGCACTTTTTTTCTAGAGCTACCATGCAACTCCATTCTTGGGAAGATATGCAAGTCCAATTTTGGCTCGCTCGACCAAAATGATAGACATTTGACTTTATCTTGTCGGCCCTGCCTCTGAATATGTTACACAAGTTGGGCATTTAGTCTATCAAACCTCGGTGGAAAGATTGGTGTCAGTTTCCCAACACGCCCTTTGTAGTTATAAAACCAAGTTAGGTTATTGCCGACTCGTGCCTCATTTGCCTATGGTCTTGACTTTGAATCTCTAGTGGCATTTGCAGTCGCCACAACACATATGGTGTCACATATTTCAAACTATTTGGTTTGCCATTGTCGAACCTAAGTTGGGTCACTTTGCTTGGTGTATTATTTTTCAAGGCTTGTCATTGGGAGCTCGATTGTGGCACTTGGGATTTACCGACCCTTGCTACCTTTTCTATAGCCAACCAAAATCTTTCACTCACCATTTCTGGTTTTGCCATTGATCTAAGCATTTGTGGAATTGAATTCATGATTTTTTTAAGCCTTTTTGACCTAAGCCTTTCACTTGGCATATGGCTCTTTTGGGGGACTCCCCTTAGATTCCCTTCAAACTCACATAGATTTGACATGCTTTTAGGGTGGAAATCCTCTTCACATTATGGAAGGATAGAAATGTTGTTTTATTTTCTCATAGTTCTATTGATAAATTCATGTTTTTTTTAACTAAAGCGTGCATTTGTAATAATGTGATGCTTCAAATTCAAGTGCAAGCCAACAAGGGTTGCACTCGAGGTAGTCCACTTGCAATGCTCCTGGACCATTGGGGAAATTCCCCTTGTACAGTGACACAAGTGCCTTCAGACCCTTCTACTTCCCATGACCGCTCTCCGCTCTAGGACCGACAATGCAGTCGTAACTCCTTTGCTTGTTTCTCACAACCCCCGCGAGCCTAGTTTCCTCGTTGCTAGTCTGATGGTGGTAGTGACTTCAATTGACGCCACTCAGCCTCTCCACCATGTGGTGACTCTATTTCTGGGTGGGATATAAGGGGTGTTGATTTTTTTGCTGGTGGTGGTTCTAGTTGATCAGATACCAACGAAGATAATACTTGGCCCTACTCTTCCAACAGGTTTTCACACCTTGCTTTGGCCATTTCCCTAGCCAGGAAGGAGAAGGAGAATGAAGATACGACTATTGATGAAGGGTGGTCCCTCCCAGACGACAACCTTGACCCTGCTGATGTATGGGGTCCCAAGGACGATTGTGATCCACTGTCGCCTCCTGTTGCCATTGCTTTAGCCGCTTAACGATTTTTATTTAGTTGTTTATGGAGCACTACCCGTGTTTTTTTGATGTATTAGTGCTATTTCCAAGCATTGCCCATATGACTCTAGAGGGGTGATCTTGCATCCCCTTACCTTTTTTGTTGATAGTGTACTTTTAATTAATTTTTAATGGAAATGTCTATTCATAAAAAAAAAAACTAATGTAAAAAATAGCTAAATATATTAAATAAATAATTTGTTTTTCATTTTTTTTAGTCTATGTGATACCACATTGACTAGGGGGAGACTAAAGCTCATGACCTCATGCTTTACTCTAACCAATCAAGCAAGCCCAACCCCTTTATGTTTTTAAAAATTATAGAAATTTTTTTTTTTATAAATTTTAACACTATTAATATGAATATATATTTAAGATATGAAATAAGTAATTTATTAAAATACTCAATAAAATATATCTTAAACGCATCTATAAAAAAACATCTATATATGTCTTTTACATAAATATAAATTAATAATTAAAACAATATTTTAAAAATCTACCTGTAGACTTGATTTTTGAATAATAATAAAAAATCATTTAATAAATATAGATTACTGAATGGACAGTACCGTCTTTTGTTGTTATTAGCGCAATAGTCTACCAAAAAATGGAAAAGATTATGATAAATTGACCAAGATAGCAGAGGCGGTTTTCCCAAAGAGAACACAAGGAGAATCCAAATTTCCTCTATATTCATTAACACAGGCTGTACTTCTGTTATTGGAGGGATAACATAGAACAACTGTAAGTTAGTGGAATTGTGAACATAAAGATGGATAAAGACACGCGCCATTAGCTCCCGCAACAAAGATTTTCTCAATCGCGTTTTCAAACTTCCACATTTTATCTCGAAATATATATGAAAACTAAATATGTTTGTTATCCAAACCATAAAATCAGAGCGGTCAGACTCTATGTTTGAGTTTATCTTATCTGGCGCATGCCTTAAAATTAGGCCCTTCAATCTTAATTTAACCCAGTTGGGTTCTCTTCCATCTTCAGTCCTGGTGAGCTAAATGCTGGTTTGATCATGGGGAAATTATATCAGAATATCTGGATAGTGGGGTGCATTGCCTTGTTGGCTTCTCTTAATGCAGTTCAAGTTTGTTCGGAAAGTCCAAAAGTCTTTACATTAGAAAAGGGTGATCTGCGCTTGAAGCTCACAAACTTGGGGGCCACTGTATTGTCTGTAGTTGTCCCAGATGCCAAAGGTATGTATCGTTATGCATTTATACATGCGGTTTCTGTTTTCAATCCTAATGGAGGAAGTGAGTTTAGGTTTAATTCATGGGTTTTCAGTCACACATAAAGTTTCTGTAAGGGTCCATGTGATTTTTCAGCCACATGCATAATTTTTTTGTTTTTAATAAAAATAGGGGAGGTGGGGATAAGGTTTGTTCATGCTTTTGTTGAAGCTAATGGTGTTATTAATATACAGGGAATCTAGGAGACATTGTTCTTGGGTTTGACTCCCTTGATTCATATAAGGTAAGTGTCTGATTTAATGTATTTTTCCTGAGATTGTGAGATCTGTCTTACAATTTCATGTTTAAACCCGAAAACTTTTGCATACAGAATGGCACTTTGGACCCTTACTTTGGCGCACTTGTGGGGCGGGTAGCTAACAGAATCAAGGATGCGCAATTCACTTTAAATGGAACAGTGTACCATCTGCCTGCCAATGATGGGAATAATACACTCCATGGTCAGTGAGTTCCTTCCTGCATTCATTCCTTTCACATCTTAAGGAGATGTATTAGTTTAAATGCTCTTTGTCTGGGTAGATCATGTTTTCTAATTTGGTTTTGTAACAGGGGGGACAATTGGATTTGACAAGGTGTTATGGAAGGTAGCAAAAATTAGAGGGGGAGCTCAACCTTCTATTCAGTTCACTTACCACAGTTATGATGGAGAACAAGGTAAGAATCAGATGGATTTCTTCATAGATCAAGAGTTCTCATCTGTTTTAAGAAATGCATCTTTGATTATACAAAACTGAATAGCAGAGTTCTATGGCTCTCTGCCATTGGGTTGCTTTGGAAAATTGTTCCCCTTTCAGTTTAGTTGCAGGGTTTAGAGAGGCTTTGGTTATGCATGATACAGGAAATTGGTTTTTTTCCAAAGGAAATTCTACATTTTGAATGTAAATTCTGTTGGTTTTTGGTTGATAGGATTCCCTGGTGATCTTGATGTATCTGTTACTTATACTATAACTGGAAATAAGGAGCTAGCGGTTGTTATGAATGCCAAACCTTTGAATAAAGCCACCCCCGTGTGCTTGGCCCAGCATACTTACTGGAACCTTGCAGGTCACAACAGTGGCAGGACCATACTTGATAATAAAGTGAAAATATGGGCTCACAGTTATACTCCAGTGGATGAACATCTTCTTCCAACAGGGGCTATTGTGCCTGTACAAGGAACCCCCTATGATTTCAATAGGGAAACCACTGTTGGGAGCAGAATCAAGAATGTGCCTGGGGGTTATGATATAAATATGGTTCTGGATCCTCCAAAGAAGAAGAATCATCTGAGACATGCCGTTAGAGTCAATGATAATTTCAGTGGTAGGATTCTGAATATCTGGACAGATGCACCAGGCTTGCAATTTTACAGTTCCAATATGCTGAAGAAAACTGTTGGAAAAGGAGGTGCAATTTATGGGCAATATTCAGCCTTGGCCTTGGAGACTCAGACCTTCCCTGATGGCGTCCACCACCCAAACTTTCCAAATACAGTTTACTATCCAGGGCAGACCTACCGTCATACCATGGTGTATAGATTTTCAGTGCAGAAATAGGCATCACATGCCGAATGTGAAGGATACATAACAGGGCTTGCCAGTCTATCTAATAAATTTAATGTTTAGAAATACTACAGATGAGACTTGCAGGCATTGCCATTGAAAGTGATTTTTTGAAAATTTCTTTTGGGAAGAAAATGTATCTGAATTTTCTTTCATGAAATAATATTTTTTGGTTTTCTTTATTTTGTCGAATTATTTTCATCATATAGTACAAATCTAATAAATTTAATGTTTAGAAATACTACAGATGAGACTTGCAGGCATTGCCATTGAAAGTGATTTTTTGAAAATTTCTTTTGGGAAGAAAATGTATCTGAATTTTCTTTCATGAAATAATATTTTTTGGTTTTCTTTATTTTGTCGAATTATTTTCATCATATAGTACAAATTACATGATGGGAAGAAAATTATGATTCATCTTTTGTGATATAACCTTACTTTGGCTTTCTTCATTTTGTCAACAAATGCCTTCTTTATTCTGTGTATTGTTTTCAGCAAAGACCACCAAGGTCTTTCTAATGCTAAAAGCTGACATGTTCTCATTATATAGGAACATGTTGTAGAACTTATAAACATGCTAAAATCTGACATTTTATCATTATATAGGAACATAATGTAAAGCTACAAAACTTAAACGTTTTCTTGTGTTTGTTTTGCAACTTAGGATAGTATTCCTTCAAAGTGCCAATTACCATTCAAACAATTACTGCAGCTTATGAAAAAGGCATGCTTCTTCAAATGGCAACAACCAAAAGGTTATCCAGGATAGAGAGCATGTAAAGTGTATCGAAGGTCAAGGGCATAGAATTTACAGTAGCCATCTCCCATATCATAAAACTATAAAAGGTTGGACATTATCTTGTGATTGAAATGATATATTCCATCTTTTTTAATGTTCCTGCATTTTTGTTCCTGTTATCTAGCATTTGTGCATCCATGTTTTCTTGATTCTTTCTATTTTGGATTGCATTGTTGTGCTTCATTATTTTCTTGACCTCATTCATTATAATGTTATGCCATATGGCTTTCTGCTTTACCGTTGTGTATCTCTACATTCTCTTCCACTTGAGTGCTTCTAACCTTCACTTACATTTTTCCTCAATACACCATATTAACTCTTCTATTTTTTATTGCCTTTGGCAATGGATTCCCAAATCCCAACTTATATGGGGAGCTCTCTGTCTCATGTTCTGCACAATACAGTAGCTGTTCTCATGTGTAAGCCCAAGCCAAGCACATTCTATTCCACTAATGCTCTGTGCAATTTGGCCTCAATAATGCAGAGTGTGCAGCAGCAACCTGTACCCTTAATTCACAAAATAGCTCATTTTCCATCAACTATTGAGTATTGCAGTCTTCTTTATTAAACATTTTTGGCGTCCTTTTGCATTGCATGTAAAATTGGGTTCATCACGGCTAATATATTTACCTTTAAAAACTACAGCAATGGTGAGTAATAGCTATATAGATTTTATATTTTTGTCCTTGCTGAAGCGAGTCAATTGTTTTCTGATAAGCACAAGCAATGATATGGGGATTAAAATGTGAAAAAATGTTAGTTGGCATGATTTTTCTACAGTCTATGTAGAATTCATAAGATTGCTATTGGAATCAGCTGTATCTACTAAAACATACACAAATGATTTCAGAAACAATCTTTTACATGAAAAAATGTTAACAATGCTAACTTTACCATATTTCAATTCTCCTTGCTGGTTATTTTAGGGGCATATACTGAAGCTTCCTCACAATTGTTTTTAATATTTTTCATTAGTTTAACATGATAAAGATGCCTAATTGAAAACATAACCTATATGTTATCAGGTTACAACATTTTAATGAGCTTTAAATTTGACAGAAATATGAATGCTTATGCAATTTTTTTGTTGAGTAAAATATGAGTGCTTGTGGTATCTTACGTTTGTGTAAAATACTTCTAGGAAGTGCTTCTGCAATCTTGTAAATAGTTTGAAGCTTCAAATCATCTAACAAATGTTTTATGAACAGTTTGAAGCTTCAAATCATCTGACAAATGTTTTGTGACAGTTTTTTAAGGTTCTTAGGATGGATACACAGATCCTGGAATTGGATGTGTGAATTACTGCTCTTACTTCAGGCACAACAATACGTTAATCAATTTTCATTGAATCCTTTAGTTGCTAAGTTGCTAACACTTAAGCTTTATAAAAATGTATGGATCTATTAGAAATGTACCGGTTTACCCCCTTAACTGCCATCAACTTTGTTGAATGCTTTATATAGAAAGCTATAATGTCCATTATCAATTTTCATAATCTCCAAAAACTCTTGAAATTTATACTTCATTTTTCTGAATACACAGAAAGAACCCCACTGTTTCACATCCATTCCTTTAGCAGGAACAAGAGCCAGAGTTTTGAGAGGTATAATTTCTAAACCGAAATGCCTATCCCAACTTTGAGTTTGGTCTACTAAATGTAGGAGATGAGTACCAACAATATCCCCAAGTGAAAACCATGTTAGAGTCTGAGATTAGGAGAGCTCTGGTGGGTGAGATGAATTGTCATTCTCCATTGTTCTTCTTCTTGCTCTCTTTCAGCCCCATTCCTATCAATGTTCCTGTATCCTTTGTATTTGGGTAAGATGGTGTTGTATTTTGTGTTTGAGACAATGGAGGGTCCATACAAACGCAACTGTGTGATCAACCCTTTCATCTGATTATGAAATACTTATTTTGTAAAAGGAGACGACATGTTGAAATTTGTTGGCATCTTCTTTGTTTGCCCGAGGCCCTTCCAACAAGAAAATTCTTTGACGACTGTTGATTTTCATATGGAAAAAAAGGGATTGTATATTGCATTTTTCAGAAAAGGATTATTATTTGTATGCCCAGAGAGAAAGAGTATTAACTACAAATTTTTGGAATGTAGTAGTGTCTTAATTTAGGGCTTTTGCTTGGGATTCTTTTACAAATTTAAGGATGTGATTTTGAATTCTTTTCTTAAGTGAGTTGATATCTGTAAAGTGCTTTAAGTTTGTGGTTTTTGGGTTTACAAGTGTTGAAATTTTAGAAGATGTAAATAAAATTGAAGACAAGGTCTTTTGTCATATGTATGGGAGAATATTGATTTTCCTAATGTCTAATGGGTTGTCTTCTTGACTATATATTGGTTCCTTTGTATGGGGCTTTATGTTCTTGTATCATTATTGATTTGGGAAAGCGGTTATTCAACACCTACAATGCACCATGGCATCAATGGTGCTTATCTCCATAATGTTTAGTTTAATTACTATTGGGTGCATCGTAGGGGTTAAATTAGCTGCTTCCTTGATTTAGGAGGGCTTAATGTTTTTTTTTCACTAAGGATGAACATCTGCAAATGAATCGTTCTTTTAAGTAAGAATTCTAAAGGAAAATTTGATATATAAAATCATAACATTAAAGTTGCTTGTGGTATAATGGATATAGATGGTGGTAAAAAAAATTGAGAGTATGAAGATTACTCATTTACAACATTGTTGAAAGTCAAGATGATTACATTTTTAATCAAACAATGTTTGTTAAGCTTCCAATTGATTTAATATGTATTCATATTGTTTAGTTGAATGATATTAACAAAAGAGTTTTGATTGCCAAGAGAATTTTGAATGTTTTATCACGAAACTTAACAAAGTTAGACCTCCTAAATTGATTTGTAAAAATGGTCTATAGGGAAGATTATTGTCTCTAGTTCTAAAAGGGTCAATAGTGCCTCTAAAATATATAAATTTATCTCTCAAGATGGTGAGACTACTATGGATGGTGTTGTGGTAAGTGGGCCTAGTGGGGTATGATGTTTATTGATGAGACTAAACTTACAATGGTGGGTTGAAAAGCAATGCTTTCTCCTCTCACTTTGAAAGAACATGTAAGGCCATAATAGTTGTTCCTCTTCCTCGCTCCTAACCAATAAGTTGTTTGCTTTTCCCTTTTTCACGTTTCGTTGAAAATTCTTAGCTATAAGAAGATTATGATATAAAATATCTAGTTAAGTCAATTTGTAAATCTAGATTTAGATGGATCGTGTTCTTCTACAAGAGCTTGAGATTATCGACACAAATTATAATGTTCTTGTACGGTTATTTGGCCTAATATTTTTTATTTATTTTTCTTGAGTGTTGAATATTTTTAACCCCCTTCTAGATTTTAATGTTGTTAGCCATAGAATCTTTTCTTGCAATAAGGTGATGTGAATATAGCTTAATATTGAAAAGTTTTTTTATGTTCTATTTATGCATCTAATAATTACAAAGAAATATCTTGCTGAATCGGTTAGCCAATAATTTGAAGGATATATCTATGGGTGTGTGGTGGTGATTTCAATAAGGTAGAGTCTAGTGATGATAATAATGGAGGTTGCATATTTGAGTATAAGGGCAATGATTTTTTTTTAAGCCAAGTTTAAGAGGAAAAATAATCATGTTGGCCTCTTGTTGGGTTGTACGTAGGATAGTAATTTAGGATTCAGGACACCTTGTCTAACTTTTGAAAGTTAAAAGAGGGTATTTTTTAGACGTGATATATTTTTGCTTGATATATTTTTCTTTTATATGCCTTATGTTTTTTATACTAATGCAGTGAAATTATCTGTAGTACCCCTCCTTGATAAGCCTCTTTTTGTATATTTTGATTTACTTCTCTGGCTGTTCAGTGGAACATTATTGTATATTGATTCGGATGTTATGCGATGTTATTTCATGCTTTATCTGGATCTGTGGTGTATGCTTTTATGCATCATCTCAGTGCTTTGATTTATGTTATTTTATGGATCATTATCATGGATTGACACTTTTACCTTACATTGCTATGTGTTATTTAAATGTTGCGTGTTTGCAAATGTATTGGGATGCGAGGGGATGATTTTCGTTCACTCACTCCAGTGAGACAAGGAATGTCACGATTCTCCTTCATCAGTGTGCGTGTTGTGTCTGTATATATATATCTTTTGGTCTATATGCACATATGGATTCTTGTGGTGCAGGACATTGCAGGTACTAGTATCGGGTAGGTACGGGGTATTGACTCCACCTGGTTTCACAGGTCTGAGCATGCCTTATATATCTGATGGGAATGGAGGAGATAGTTGTTGTACCCTAGTTTGACCCGCATTTACACTCGTGTGAGTGTTGTCAGTCGGTTGTCTTTCCCGTCTGGCTGTTATGCGAGTCATGATGCCTTGGTTTGGTCATTTGAGAGTCGCCATTTGATCATTCTTGGTTTTGCGTGTTTTCGTTTATTTAAATGGTTATTTAATTTAAATGGATGATGCTATCTTATGTTGGCGTAATTAGTTGATTATCATGCTCTGTGATTATTGATTTAATTAACTAATGAATTGCTAGACTAAATGGTTAAATGGCTTATTTATTTTGTATGGTGCATTGATATATTTTGGAAGGAAATAAATAATTGCCTAGCCATTTAAATGTAAAATGATTTTGTTGAAAGAAAGTATTTTTTTGGAAATAGAAATTAATAAAAGCTTTCCTTTTTACCTTTCCATTTCCAATAATTATTTTGAAAAGAAGTAAATCTGATTGCTTTTTAGTTTTAAAATATATAAATCTGATTGGATGGAATATTTTTTAACCTAGAAAGTTTAGGTTAAAAGAATGATTTTCCCATATAATTTTGGAAAAAAAAATTCACGGGAAGAGAAGGCAGAATTTTGGAGAGAAAATTGGTAAATCACTCTAGAAGGAGGAGCTGGAATTCGAATTGGTTTTCAGGGATTGGGATTCTTCCTTCATTTTGGTTGCTAGTTTGCTTCAAGGTTGGATTATCTCTTCTTGTTTTAATTTTAAATTTGAAATTTTTAGTTTGCTTCCTGTGTGTAGAAATTATGCAAATCTTCCTATAGATGCTTGTGGAATGATTGGAATGGAAGAAAGAGTGTTTATTATTGGTGGTTTCGTGAAATCTATATCATATGTTTGCTTTTAGAAAAGAAATGGTTCATTTCTCTATCTGTTGTGTGTTTTGTTCTTGAAAATCAATTTCTGGTTATACCTCTTCTACTTGGAAAGAATGAACTAGATTTAGCTTGCTATGTGCTTTCTAGTTTCTTGTTGCCTAGATTTGGGGTTCTTGTGGGAATTTATTTCATCATTTACCTTGCTAGTAAATATCCTTTTGAAAATTGGATTTGGCACTATGTATGTGTGTGCCCGTGAAATGTTCCGAAAAATAATCGTTTTCATGTTTAAACGATTTTGGGTGTATGAATTTTTAATGCCTTGGAGGCATGCATTTTATTTGTTTTGTTATCTTACCTTACCTCACCCTGTGGCGGGCTAGTCCCACCATGCGGGTCGGTAGTCTCTACTACCCGTAGGTAGCAGTACTACCGATCGACAGTACTCCTACGTAGTAGCAGTACTACCGGTCGGTAGCTACTGCTACCGACGGTAGCAACACTACTGGTCGGTAGTCACTGCTACCGGTCGGCAGCAACGTTACCGGTCAGTAGTGCCTGCTACTGGTTGGCAGCAGTACTATTGGCAGGTAGTGCCTGCGACCCCTGACATCGGCATTGCTACGGGTTGGTTTGACTCTCGCGTAACCATGTTCCTTACCGGTTCAAACCGATTAGTGCAATGAAGATAATTTTTAATAAATGAAATTTATTTTTGTGAAGTGGTTTTGATGTTAAATGAAATGGTGAATTTTCATGTGATTTTTATTATGTGGTTAATAAATTTATCAATGGAAATCAAGGCATGAATTAGGAATTCAAATTGTTTAATTTGGATATAGTCTGGAAATGAATTAAATGCTTGTTAGGAATTCATGTTTAACTGGTTGAGTGTTTAATGTGGATTTCATTCCTGATGGAATATTGATTTAGAAATTGTTTATATGTGACTACTGTAAAAGAGTGTTTTATTTAATTTCCAATCAATGATGTTGCAAGTGCTTATGATGTTGTTTTTCTCAAAGATTGTCTGAGTGCGGACTTAGTGAAATCAAATGTCCTTGCAAGTGTTTATTGTGTTATTTTTGGTCTGTGGTTCAGTCGTCCTGTGGTGGCGTATTTGGTACCTTTGACCAAGTGATATATGTTGGCTTTGTTGTCTTAACCATGTAGTGTCTTTGCCTTATGGTTAACCAAGAGTCAAAATGTCCTTGTTTGACCACTTGTTTCAGATAGTGGTGGTTATAGTTGTCTGCTTCGCCATAGGGTCCTCAGGGAGTGACCATGCTTGTTTAGTGTCCTTTGAGAGAGTGGATTTTGCTTGGGGGTTGCGCCCAAAGTGGTAGGCATTACGACCCGACAAAAGTCAGATAATAACTGGTAATCTAATGAATTTATTAAGTGGATAGTTTCATAACATTAATAAAGATAATTGGACCTCGTGCCTAGGTGAGTGCTTGTACTGAGGCTCATCATGTTGCGAGAAGACCTAGAATGGCAAACTGACCACCTTGTCTTCACAAAAGGCTGGTAGGGTCCGCATGAGACTTAGTTGGAACCAGAGGTTCGGGAGAGGTTACTAGGACAGAGGGCTGGGGCCTATGGAGGTTGTACCATGGTATCCATCTTAATCTATGTGATGACACTCTCTCATTTGGTTCACTTGTGTATTTGTGATGTTGAGTCACCTGGATTTTATGGAGTCATATTGTGTTGTCATGGAGTTGTATTTTTTTGTCAACTATGTCATGCTTATGCTTGTTTTGTTAGGATTCCCACAGATACTGAGAGGGGCGGGGGGGCGATGAATCAGTATCTAACCGGTATATTGAATTTCTTAACTTAAAACATGTAGAACATATTATAACAATGTACCGATATGCAAGAAATAATGCAATAAATAGAATTAAAAGCATCCACATGAAAAGTACACCATAACACAAGGATTTAACGAGGAAACTCGGTGTGGGAAAACCTTGGTGGGATTTGTGACCCACAATATTCACTTACTGGCCAATAAGAGAATATTACTGCTACAAGAGGGGCCTGCACATGCAGGAAGGCCAACTGCCTAGAGCTCACTGCTCAATGGGAAGTCTCACTGACTTACAATGATGGATTATATAAATCTAGTATCTTGTACTGCTTCAGAATAATATCTATAATGCCAGATCCAGTACCGGTTTCTGCTCTGCTTCTTACATAAACCCTTAACCTATAATTCACATAATAGGTCTGCCTTATTTCGCCTAATATATTCCACTATCTTGCTATCAAATGTTCTACAATGATCTCTCTTATATAAGAGTCATTTTACAACAATGCCAAGTCGGCTTACAAAGATTTTACAATAAACAAAATATAATATAACAAAAATCCTGTCGGCCTCTATTCCGATATGCTTCCTTTCTCTGCCGGTGCCGGTGGTCTGAGTGCCGATGTAGAGTCTGATCTTGCTAGTGCCAATGTAATGCCTTGTCGGTGCCATAGGATTGTAAGGTTGCCATCAATGACAAAACCTTCAATCACCTACAATGTCTCATTGGAGTGTGCATATGCCAACATGTTTGAGGGTCCTCAACTATCTTCTAGCACGGTGGGGTGATTCCATTTTGGGAATTACATGGTTGGGTGGTAGTGCCACTTCCCATTGGATGTTCGGATTTGTACCTTCATGAGGGGATTGGCTTCGCAGGTGTTCCTGTGGTTCATGGCTCATGCTTCATCTCATGTTTGGAGATTATTGTTATTTGGAGTCCTATGTGGTCATTGTAATATTGATCCTGTGTAACCTTGTATTGGGTTGAGATGTATCTTTATATGTATATTAAGAAGCCATATATTGGAAGAGTAATGTAATCCTATGTTGGGATGTTTTTATCAATTTCCTTTATGATATGTGTTCATGCTTATTGAAGTGGAATTGTATTGTATCCTTTCAATCTTTCAATGATGTATCTGTATTTGCTTATGGCTTCTTGTGATCATTGAGTTAATGATGGATTAATTATATTTGTGGGATTTATCTTGTGGAGTTAATTCTTCATTGGTAACCCTTAAGGAATTCTGGTGTAAGTCTTTCGCTTGTGTTATCGTGCATGTTGTGTAAATGCACTTATGATGTTTATACTTTTAAAAAAAAATTGTTTCATCCTTGTTGTGGGTTTTCCTTTAGTGTTCCTGGCAGGGCATTACATTTGGTATCATATCCCATGTTTCAAACATTGGGTACTTTGGGTTTGTAGTGAGCCCATTTGCCTTGACCTTTTGTGTAGGTCTTGAGGTGTGACTTCCTTGATTCTTTCCTTACCTTTGATCTGAACCTTTTTCTCTTGTGTAGTGTTAGGTCATGGCTAGGAAAGCCAAGGGAGGTGGCTATGTTGGTGGCCACACCAGAGGCGGAGGAGGAGGAAGAGGTAAAGGTTCCGACCGCCATAGTCCTTCACCCCCACCCACTCATGCGAGTGTTGATCGGGATCAGTCGGTTCACTAGGAGGAACTGCCTTCAATAGAGCAGGTTCTCGAAAGGGAAGAGCCACGTCAGTTGTTTCAAGAGGTGCTAGCTAGACTAGGCCCTAGACCTGAGGTGGATCAGCCCATCCATGGCCAGGTAGAGGAATTGCTTCAACAGATTCTAGAGAGAGAGAGATCTCCTAGAAGGAGAGAGGTCCCTGTGGACGAGGATCTAGCTATCATAGGGCACATGAGGGACTTGATGAGGTCCAATCCTCCCTTCTTTGATGGTAAAGGTACCAGTCTCGAGGCAGAGACCTAGCTTATCAGTTTGGATCGATCTTTTGCTATATATCCTTACAGTAGCAACAACAAGGCGAGTTGCACAATCATGCATCTCGAGAGCTTCACATCTATTTGGTGGAGATTAGAGGAGAAGAGGATCAGTGTGAGCATTAACACCGCATCTTGGGAGATCTTTTTAGAGAGGTTTAGGGCACGATTTATCTCACCCCAGTGGAGGCAGTCGCGAGCAGATGAGTTATATGCTTTGCATCAGTTTGGGTTGTCGGTGGACCATTTTGAGCATAGGTTCTATGAGCTCAAACAATATGTCGAGATCGACAATGACGAGGCTATGCTTGTGCAACACTTCTTGAGGGGTCTTAATGACAACATCAGCGGTGGAGTGGGGGTTTTTGATCCTGCTTCAATGGAGGTAGCTGTGGTGAAAGCCGGGTTGGTAGAAAAGAACCTTAGCCGTGCTCATGGTGGTCAGTCTAGAGTTCAGATTGGGAGTGATCCTTTCAGTGGGTCTAGAGGCAGAGGGAATCATTCCCAAATTGTTGCACCTTTTAGGGGTTCTTAGGTGCCCTCTAAGGGTGGTTAGCAGCAGCAACAGCCACCGAGACCGAAGCAGTCTCAGGGCCAGCAGGGTGGCAACTCTCAGGTTCAGAAGAGCAGGAGATGGCTGAAGGGTAGGGAGACCTTTCCAGGATAGTCTTCTCAGGGAGCATCTCAGGCCCCTAGTGGGGAGAGTTTTCAGTAGTCTAGTGGACCATCTGGGAGTAGAGGACTGGCTAGGGGAGCTTGCTTCACTTGTGGTCAGTATGGCCACAAGGCTGCTCAGTGCCCTCAACATCCTCACTAGATGGGTAGCCAGAGGCCAGCCGCATCAGAGCCGACAGTGGGAGATGCAAGTAGATCCCATAGAGTATTTGTAGCAGTGGATGACTGCCAGGCTGAGCATCAAAGTACTATGATTGAGACCACAGGTGTGTTGTGTTGTATTCCTATCTCTGTACTTTTTGATTCCAGTGATTTAGATTCCTTTATTTCTTCATCCATTGTGGAGCGGTGTGGGCTTGTGTCTGCTAAGCAGGCGGATAGGTGGCAAGTAGAGTTGGCTACCGGTGTTCGAGTATTTGTAGATGCCTTCGTTCCCACTTGTGAGTTGGACCTAGAACCCTTTGTCACTTCATTTAAACTTCGATTCATTCCTTTGGGGTCCTATGGAGTTGTGTTGGGGATGGATTGGTTATCGTCTCATAGTGCCTGTGTAGGCTGTCGTCTGAAGACAGTAGATTGTTTAGATAACCATGACTAGAAAGTGGGGATCATTGGAGTTCAGCGATCGATATCCTTATATATGATTTCCGCTATGCAGCTTAGGCGGTGCATGCGTCAAGAGTGTCAGCTTTTTGCAGTTTCTCTTGAGGATGTGGATGAGGACGAGAGTTGAGAAATCGCTCTTGATGGTCACCCTATTCTTTGAGAGTATGCTAATGTGTTTCCTTTGGATATTCTCAGTATGCCTCCGAAGCGAGACATAGACTTTCGCATTGACTTGGTTCCTGGTGTGGAACCTATTTCGAGAGTACCATATTGGATGACTACTCAAGAGTTGAGTGAGTTGAAGTTGCAAGTTGAGGAGTTGTTGGCCAAGGGGTTCATTTGTCCTAGTGTTTCTCCTTGGGGTGTGTCAGTTATCTTCGTTAAGAAAAAGGATGGTTCTCTTTGATTATGCATTGATTATCAACAGTTGAATAAGGTAATCATTTGGAACCGATATCCATTGCCTCAGATTGATGATATTTTTGATCAGGTGAAGGGAGCCAAGGTGTTCTGTAAGATAGACCTAAAATCTGGGTATCATCAGTTGTGCATTCATGATGTAGACATTCATAAGACGATGTTTCGTACTCGTTATGGTCACTATGAGTTCACAGTGGTGCCATTTGGGTTGACGAATGCGCCTTTAGTGTTCATGAGTCTTATGAATGGTGTTTTTCACACCTACCTTGACCACTTTGTCCTTGTGTTCTTGGATGACATATTGATTTATTCTAGATCTATGGAAGAGCATGAGGGTCACTTGCGTCAGGTATTGCTGTGCTTGAGGGAGAATCAACTTTTTGCAAATTTGGGGAAGTGTGATTTCTTCCAGTCAAAGGTGAGCTATCTCAGTCATATAGTTTCGGGAGAAGGTGTATCCTTGGATCCTTCTAAGATCCAAGCCATTGTTCATTGGCCATTGCCAACCAATGTTTCTGAGGTTCGAAGTTTCATGGGTTTGGCCGGATATTACTGTCATTTTGTTCATAGCCTCTCTCGAATAGGCCATCCAATTTCTTCTCTTCAGAGGAAAGGGAAGAAGTTTGTTTGGTCAAAGAAGTGCGAATTATCTTTTCATACCTTAAAGGAACTCCTTGTTAGTGCTATGATTTTGGCAGTTCCTGACCCATCCAGAGATTTCATGGTATGCATAGATGCCTCTTTAGAAGGTATAGGTGTAGTGCTTATGCAGGATGGACATGTGGTTGCTTATAAGTCTCACAAACTCAAGGATCACGAGTTGAACTATCTAGTTCATGACTTGGAGTTGGCAGTTGTAGTGCATGCATTGGTTCATTGGAGACATTTCTTGTTGGGGCGTCTGTTTGAGCTGCATAGTGATCACCGTAGTTTGTAGTATATTTTAACACAACCGAACTTGAATGCTCGGCAGCGAAGATGGATGGAATTCCTCTGCGAGTATGACTTTGAGATTTGTTATATTCATGGGAAAGAGAATGTAGTTGTAGATGCTTTGAGCCATAGGCAGCATGAGGTTGAAACATTGTCCCTTGGTGTGGACTTGAGTGAGAGAATCCTTGGAGTTCTTCCTCAAGACACTTGGTATCAGGATGTTAGAGCCATGGTGGACTCTGGAAGACCATTGGAGGGTATATATTTTGGATATACTCTTGAGTCAGATGGTCTTCTTTGACATCTTGGACATCTATGTACCTCCTTTCGAGGGTCTTCATGTTTTAATCATGACTGAGGCCCATCGTGCACCTTATTCGGCACACCCTGGTGTCAAGAAGATGCATGCTGATCTTAGACAGATATATCATTGGGCTAGTATGAAATATGACATTGCTGATTTTGTGTCCAAATTCTTGGAGTGTCAGTGGGTGAAGTTGGAGCATCAGCACCCTGCAGGGCTTTTACAACCTAATTTGATACAAGATTGGAATGGGATATCATTTTCATGGATTTCATAGTAGGGTTGCCTGTTTCTTTGCATCGTCGTGATGCCATCATGGCCATTGTTGATAGATTGACCAAAGTTGCTCATTTTGTGCCTATTCGATCGTCTTATACGATAGCAATTGTGGTACGAATCTTCTTGGAAGATGTGGTGAGGTTGCATGGGATTCCAAGGCGGATCATTTCTGATAAAGACCTATTTTTACTTCAGGCTTCTGGACCTCTCTTCAGCATGCTTTGGGAACCCAGTTGAACTTCAGTTTAGCTCATCACCTAGAGACCAATGGTCAGACTGAGCGTGTGAATCAGGTCTTGAAGGACATGTTTTGCATGTATGTTATGGATCAACAGTCGTGCTGGGAGGAATATCTTTTCCTTATGGAGTTTGTTTATAACAACGGATATCCCAGCTCTATTGGCATGTCGCCCTTCTAGGCATTGTATGGTCGTCCTTGCCATACTCCTTTGAGTTGGGATCGGCTGGACGATAGGGTGTTTTTAGGCCCGAAATTACTTCGTGAGATGGAGTAGCAGGTTGAATAGATTCATGGGCATTTGGTTGCTGCTCAGGATATGCAGAAGAAGTATGTCGATGCTCATAGAGTCGATCGCCAATTTTCTATTGGCGACCATGTGCTCTTGAGAGTGTGTCCACGGAAGAGTCCGATCCGTTATGGAAAGGGTTCCAAGTTGGCACCTCATTTTGTAGGCCCTTTTGAGATCTTTGAGAGGATATGACCAGTTGCCTACCGTCTTGCCTTGCCACCGAGTCTATACTGCATCCATGATGTCTTTCATGTCTCTGTTCTTCGTCCTTATCATCCTGATGTGAACCATGTTCTTGATTGGAATGCTTTGCAGGTCGAGGATGGGTACCTTTCCATGGAGCCTGTGCGCATTCTTCAACATCAGGATTTGACCCTCAGGGGTCGTACCATTGAGCAGGTAAGGGTCCTATGGGATCCTAGTGATGAGACCTCGACGACTTGGGAAGATGCAAAGAAGATGAGAGAGCTTTATTCTTATCTATTTTAGGCTTCTAGGAGTAAGCCTAGGCTTGGGGGGGAGGATGTAGTACCCCTCCTCAATCAACCTCTTTTTGTATATTTTGATTTGCTTCTATGGTTGTTCAGTGGAACATTATTGTATATTGATTTGGATGTTATGCGATGTTATTTCATGCTTTATCTGGATCTGTGGTGTATGGTTTTATGCAGCATCTCAGTGCTTTGATTTATGTTATTTTATGGATCATTATCATGGACTGACACTTTTACCTTACATTGCGATGCATTATTTATATGTTGTGTGTTTGCAAGTGTATTGGGATGCGAGGGGATGATTTTCCTTCACTCACTCCGGTGAGACAGGGAACGTCACGATTCTCCTTCATTGGTGTGTGTGTCGTGTCTGTATATATATTTTGGTCTATATGCACATATGGATTCTTGTGGTGTAGGACATTGTAGGTACGGGGTATTGACTCCACCTGGTTTCATAGGTCTGAGCATGCCTTATATATCCGATGGGAGTGGAGGAGATAGTTGTTGTACCCTAGTTTGACTTGCAGTTACACTCGTGTGAGTGTTGTCAGTCGGTTGTCTTTCCCGTCTGGCTGTTAGGCGAGTCATGATGCCTTGGTTTGGTCATTTGAGAGTCATCATTTGATCATTCTTGGTTTTGCGTGTTTCCATTTATTTAAATGGTTATTTAATTTAAATGGATGATGCTATCTTATGTTGGCGTAATTAGTTGATTATTATGCTCTGTGATTATTGATTTAATTAACTAATGAATTGCTAGACTAAATGGTTAAATGCCTTATTTATTTTGGATGGTGCATTGATATATTTTGGAAGGAAATAAATATATGCCTAGCCATTTAAATGTAAAATGATTTTTTTGAAAGAAAGTATTTTTTTTGGAAATAAAAATTAATAAAAGCTTTCCTTTTTACCTTTCCATTTGACCTTTTCATTTTAATTATTGGAAAAGAATTATTTTGAAAAGAAGTAATTAAAATATTTAAATCTGATTGCTTTTTAGTTTTAAAATATTTAAATATGATTGGATGGAATAATTTTTAACCTAGAAAGTTTAGGTTAAAAAAATGATTTTCCCATATAATTCTGGAAAAAAAAATTCATAGGAAGAGAAGGCAAAATTTTGGAGAGAAAATTGGTAAATCACTCTGGAAGGAGGAGCTGGAATTTGAATTGGTTTGTAGGGATTGGGATTCTTCCTTCATTTTGGTTACTAGTTTGCTTCAAGATTGGATTATCTCTTCTTGTTTTAATTTTAAATTTTAAATTTTTAGTTTGCTTCCCGTGTGTGGAAATTATGCAAATCTTCATGTAGATGCTTGTGGAATGATTAGAATGAAAGAAAGAGTGTTTATTATTGGTGGTTTCATGAAATCTATATCATATGTTTGCTTTTAGGAAAGAAATGGTTCATTTCTCTATCTGCTGTGTGTTTTGTTCCTGAAAATCAATTTCTGGTTATACCTCTTCTACTTGGAAAGAATGAACTACATTTAGCTTGTTGTGTGCTTTCTAGTTTCTTGTTGCCTAGATTTGGGGTTCTTGTGGGAATTTATTTCATCATTTACCTTGCTGGTAAATATCCTTTTGAAAATTGGATTTGGCACTATGTATGTGTGTGCCCGTGAAATGTTCCAAAAAACAGTCATTTTCATGTTTAAACGCTTTTGGGTATATGAATTTTTAATGCCTTGGAGGCATGTACTTTATTTGTTTTGTTATCCTACCTTACCTCACCCCGTGGCGGGCTAGTCCCACCATGCAGGTTGGTAGTCTCTGCTACCTGCAGGTAGTAGTACTACCGGTCGGCACTACTACTACGCAGTAGCAGTACTACCGGTCGGTAGCAGCACTACCGATCGGTAGTCACTTCTTTCGGATGGTAGCACCTGCTACTGCTTGGCAGCAGTGTTACCGGTTGGTAGTGCCTGCTACTGGTCGACAGCAGTACTACTGGTAGGTAGTGCCTGCAGCCCCTGACAGAGGCACTGTTGTGGGTTGGTTTGACTCCCGCGTAACCATGTTCCTTACCGGTTCAAACCGGTTAGTGCACTGAAGATAATTTTTAATAAATGAAATTTATTTTTGCAAAGTGGTTTTGATGTTAAATGAAATGGTGAATTTTCATGTGATTTTTATTATTTGGTTAATAAATTTATCAATGAAAATCAAGGCATGAATTAGGAATTCAAATTGTTTAATTTGGATATAGTCTGGAAATGAATTAAATACCTGTTAGGAATTCATGTTTAACTGGTTGAGTGTTTAATGTGGATTTCATTCCAGATGGAATATTGATTTGGAAATTGTTTAGATGTGACTGCTGGAAAAGAGTGTTTTATTTAATTTCCAATCAGTGATGTTGCAAGTTCTTATGATGTCATTTTTCTCAAAGATTGTCTAAGTGCGAACTTAGTGAAATTAGCTATCCTTGCAAGTGTTTATTGTGTTATTTTTGGTCTGTGGTTCAGTCGTCCTGTGGTGGCGTATTTGGTATCTTTGACCAAGTGATATATGTTG
Organism: Cryptomeria japonica; assembly: GCF_030272615.1. Taxonomy (NCBI): domain Eukaryota; kingdom Viridiplantae; phylum Streptophyta; class Pinopsida; order Cupressales; family Cupressaceae; genus Cryptomeria; species Cryptomeria japonica. The sequence goes on from NC_081414.1 coordinate 700,152,366, forward strand.
GCGTTGTTGTCTTAACCATGTAGTGTCTTTGCCTTATGGTTAACCAAGAGTCAGTATGTCCTTGTTTGACCAAATGTTTCTGATAGTGGTGGTTATGGCTGTCCGCTTCACCATAGGGTCCTCGGGGAGTGAGCATGCTTGTTTAGTGTCCTTTGAGAGAATGGCTTTCGTTTGGGGGTTGCACCCAAAGTGGTAGGCATTATGACCCTGCAAAAGTCAGATAATAATTGGTAATCTAATGAATTAATTACGTGAATAGTTTCATAACATTAATAAAGATAATAGTACCTCGCGCTTAGGTGAGTGCTTGTATTGAGACTCATCATGTTGCGAGAAGGCCTGGAATGGCAAACCGACCACCTTATCTTCACGAAAGGCTGGTAGGGCCCGCATGAGACTTTGTTGGAACCAGAGGTTCAGGAGAGGTTACCAAGACAGAGAGCCGAGACCTATGGAGGTTGTACCATGGTATCCATCTTAAGCTATGCGATGACACTCTCTCATTTGGTTCACTTGTGTATTTGTGATGTTGAGTCACGTGAATTTTGTGGAGTCATATTGTGTTGTCATGGAGTCGTATTGTTTTGTCAACCATGTCATGCTTATGCTTGTTTGAGGGTCCTTAGCTATCTCCTAGCACGCCGGGGTGATTCCATTTTGGGAATTACATGGTCAGGTGGTAGTGCCACTTCCCATCGGATGTTCGGATTTGTACCTTCATGCGGGGATTGGCTTTGTAGGTGTTCCTGTGGTTCGTGGCTCATGCTTCATCTCATGTTTGGAGATTATTATTATTTGGAGACCTATGTGGTCATTTTAATATTGATCCTATGTAACCTTGTATTGGGTTGAGATGTATCTTTATATGTATATTGAGAAGCCATGTATTGGAAGAGCAATGTAATCCTATGTTGGGATGTTTTTATCAGTTTCCTTTATGATATGTGTTCATGCTTATTGAAGTGGAATTGTATTGTATCCTTTCAATCTTTCAATGATGTATCTACATTTTCTTATGGCTTCTTGTGATCATTGAGTTAATGATGGATTAATTGTATTTGTGGAATTTATCTCAGGGAGTTAATTCTTTATTTTTAATCCTTAAGGAATTTTGGTGTAAGTCTTCCGCTTGTGTTATCATGCATGTTGTGTAAATTCACTTATGATGTTTATACTTAAAAAAAAAAAATTGTTTCACCCTTGTTCTGAGTTTTCCTTCGGGGTTCCTTGTGGGGCTTTACATTATCCCTACTGCCCCTTCAAGAAGTTTATATGGCTTCTTCTCCTTCAAATGACATGGAGGATTACATTTTAGAGAAAGAGAAAAATTATGAGTTAGGAGGAATCCTAAGTATGCAAAAAACCAAGAGGAGAATCAAGGAATATAATAGAATGAAAAATAAGAGGAAGACAAGCAAGTTGTGTTGCAAATATGAGTTATTGTTGTCATTGATTTGGATATGTAACTTAGTGATATCTTTGGTTGGGATGTGATCTAGAGTAGTGCAATTACAATGGATTATTTCAATAGTTGTGTGAATGGTTGGTGATTGATTGCCTTCACCTAAGATGGTATATCAAGTTATAATATAGATTTTCTGAATCTTTGGAGATTATCCTAATGGTTTGTAGTTGGTGTTGGTGAAGTATGATTATTTTGGTGAATAGTCTGTCAAAGTTCATTTAGATTTTTGGTCCGCACTATGACAAATATGTTTCATCAGTTCGTGCGGTTGGAGTTGTTGGCAAGAGACATTGTTCCGGTGAAGATTGATGCATGATAGATGCTTATGAGTTGTCATTGATGGCAACCCAGTTCAAAAATTATATCTAGTGTACATAGATTTGATTTACCAGAAGTCATATTGATCACGAGGCATAATTCTGGAAGGTGGAATAGAGTAATCGGTAGAGCATGTGTACAATGTGCATATCTTGATTTTGGTCGCATAACTTTGGTTGTAGTGATAGAGGAAAATGATTCAAGGATTGAGGTATATTATTCCATAATCTTGATATCTAGTGTTGATTCATGAGTAAAATTGAAGGTCCAATATTGGTTAATTTAGTTAGAATAGAGCTATTTTGGTTTAACGTGTGTTACAAAATCTTAGGGTTCATTTTGGTGATTGGTTTCATGTTCGAGGTGATTGGCATGACTTGTATGAATCTTTATCTCTCTATTTAGGTCTGTATATGGATTTGTGGATAGATTGAGCCGACTCATTGGTTACATGTTCTATGTTACGTGTTATGCAATTTTTGGAAGCCGACATGGTAAATGATTCATTTTATTGGTGTAGATATATAAGATCGATTTAGTTGAACATGTTGATGGATGAGATGAGTGTGAGAAGTCTATATGAGTGAGTGTACAAAGATTGGTGAATGTGATTGAAGATTTTGGTGCCCCAGTATATAACAAAGCAGGAAAACAGAGCATAAAGACAAAACAGTTGCAGAAGTCAATTTGAGCCTAACTGAGACTTCCATTTGGTATTAGTAGATGTTATTCTTCAGTTCATTTAGTAGAGTAATCATTTGTAATCACTTGTAAGGTAGTGAGCCTTCCTCTGGGTTGTAGCCCTATTTTGTATTTGAGTAGTGAGCTCTAGGCAATGTGCTTGAATGCAAGTGTATTCCCTCTATGTAATATTACCATACTCCTGGCCATAGTATAATAATATTGTGGTTGATTGCTTTATGTTTCAGCACTTTAATTTCATTCTTATGCATTCAGTGGTTTGAGAATCATCTTAATAAGTTTGTAAATTGCAAAATATTGATTTACCCCCCTCTCCCAATGTTCATTGATTCAAACAATTGGTATGAGATCTTAGTTCCTTGGAAGAAGCCTAACGACTTGAGGAAGATCCAGAAGATTGAATCAATGGACTTTGGTTTGCAGAAGCAACTTGCTATGGCACTTGAAGATCTTGATGCAAGTGTGAAAGAGAAGAGTATCTTGAGGAGAAGTTTGGAAGCAACTGAAAATTTCGTGGAGTCTCTGAAGGAATAAGTCAACACATCAAGAGAGAAGAGAAAGGAAATGATGAATAAATCAAAGAGAAAGAAGAACAATGCATTGACAATGAAGCCCTACAAGACAAGATAGATGAATGTGAGAAGCTTCCTAGAGAGAATGTAGTCCTTAAGAATGAGATGCAATCCATTATGGTGAATCTGACAAAGGAGATTGAAGACATGAAGAAGAATGAGGATAATCTGACTCAATCATTGAAGGATAGATCTGATGAATGTTGTAGATTGAACTATAAGAATGATCAATTGAAAATTGAATTGGTGCAATGCAAGAATGATGGACAAGAATTTGAAAGAGAGATCATAATTCTGAGAGATGAGCTTTCTACTGCTAATGAGTACAAAGAAAAATTCAAAGCTAGCTCAGTCAGGCTAGATGAGACGCTGGAAAGTCAGAGACATGGGGAAAACATGCGAGGACTTGGATATGAGAAAGGAGAATCCTCCAGTTTTGGATAAAGCAATCATCAGAAGAACAAGAAACCTCCAATAAGATAGCCTAATACCTATAAATTCAATTGAAAATTTTTTGTTTGTGGAAAATTTGGTCATATGGCAAGTCAATGCAAAAATAAGATGAATAATGCGATGAATAATGATCCTAGCTTTATTGGTCAATGTTTTATATGCAACAACTTTGGTCATAAGTCAAACATGTGCAAAACAGTGATGAATAATTTCCAAAATAAGAGATGCTATGCTTATGGAAAGTTTGGACACATTTCTAATCAATGTAGGATGAGACCTCAGGCCTATGCAATAAAATTTTGTTTTCTATGCATGCAACAAATCTGGTCACAGTGCAAAATATTGCAGGAGAAATAATGTGAGCAAGAATGCTCTGGTAGACAAGAATAGATCAGATGAAAAGGGAAAAGCAAAGGTTCAATGAGTTATCGAGCAACATAAGATGTGGGTTAAGAAGGAAGATTCAAATGTTCATAATGGCTCCACACTTGATTTTGGTGTTGGAATCTCATCCAGTAACTAAGGCATTTTTCCCTTAGGGGGAAGCTTTTCATGCAAATCCTTAAAACCCCCTTTCAGAGATCTGTAACCGACCGAGGATGGTTGCAGATGAAAGAGATTAGTAGTGCAGTTGATATCCAGAGGATTTTATGCCTATCTGAGTACCCGATGATAAATTCTTGAGAAGTAGGGTATCCGAAAAGCCTTTAGGGTTGTGCATTTATTACAACTTAAAGTTAGGTTTTCAATGGATAAAAATCCATTTCTATTATTCATTCTTCACATTGAAAATGAAGAGAAAGAGAAGAAGAGAAAACTGAACGAGATTGCGCTATGATAACAGAGCTTGAAGTGATAAGTCAGTGAATCCTAGCATCTAGTTGAATCTGAAAAGGTATTTATCCGTGTTCGAGCCATTTTTCATACCCTAATTTTGAAATGGCATCTGCATATGGTGTTGCAACCCTATTGGTAGTTGATATTACTTAGAGAGAAAGGCCAGTGTTTAAGAGACATCCATTCAAATCTGTTGAAGATGATCTGGAAGGTGCATTTTCCTCTATGTCTTATGGTGTGCTACATAATGAAGATACTGGGGGATATATTCACTGTAATATCAAAGAGCTTGGGAATGTGGACATGCTATCACTATACACCAAACATATGATGGATGGAATGGGGAGTCTAAAGCTTGAATTCAAATCATTGCAAGACAAGGGTTTTATCTAGTTTGTTCATTTTCCAGTTTTTTATGAGCCCGAATGAGTCAGATATATCTTGAGCCGAATCCATAATGAGTTCATATGGCTAGATGGACCTCACAAGATCACGAAGGAAGGTATTTAAGTTGTTACCTATTTGAATGCAACCGATGAGATCCCTAGTCTAAGGAAAGTTCAGAACACAACAGTGAATGCGGTTAGCGGATCTCAGCATGACAACCAATCAATGACAATTAGTGATATCATTAAACATGATGTGAGATTTGCCTCAATGGTGTTAGGATACAAGGTATGCCAGTATAGCAGATAAAATTCAGTATCCGGTACTGCTATATTTGTAGCCTATCAAATGCTCAAGGAGGACAAAAGATATGATCTCTGTGGAGTGCTTCTTAGTGAACTAATGAGGAACCTGAAGAAGATAAAACAAGATAAGAAACATGTTTTTAATTTCGATTCTCTGATTGTTTGTTTAGCACTTTACTTCTTGAATGAAACTCCTGGAATAGGAAAATTTTAGTGGGCTTATGATAAACAGATGGCAGTCCAAATCAAAGAAGGTTTGCAAGGATTGGGTGATACTGTAGCTCAAAAATATGCTTTATGGGGATACTTCACATAATTTTAGGCAATGATGCAAAGCAGAGAGAGGATCCCAAAAGAAATTGTTGAAAAATATGAGAATACAATTTGCTTTATGGTAGACAAAGATCAATACCATATGGAGGTAGTTGAACCTAGAACTGTTTGGATCATGCCCATGAGGTATGAGGTAGATGGAAATGCACTTGATGCATATGCTCAACACCTGTTGAGAAAACTGATAGATGAAAAGGGAGAAAGGTTCACTACCTACAAAGAGAAAGATCTTGATCTATGTAAGAAATTCACTAAGCCGACAAGGAAGAGAAAAGTCGGGAAAGAGGTTGAAGAGCTTGCAGAACAAATGTGAATATCAAAGGAAGTTGTGCAAAGGGCTAGGGAACATAATATACTAAAGTAGGAAGATATGGTAAATCCTAAGAAGTCAAAACTGGTCTCAACTCCTCCCAAGAAATTAAAGCCAAGGCAGTCCCAGTCTGCACCTACCTCTGGTGCTTAGAAGCCTATCCCTCCACCCAAGCTACAAGCCAACTCAATAAGTAGAGTTGAGAAGAGGAAAAAGGAGAAGCCTCAAAGGGAGTATGTTGCAGCCACTATTGAGGATGTTGAAACAAAATCGAACAAAGCAGTGAAAGAGGTGAAGAAGACAACCACTTATGCTAGGGTGGTGAGGAAGCCTCAATCCAGTGGAGCTCAGTTGTCTAAGAAGCTAAGAGCTGAACCTGAGCCATTTGGTAGAGCTAGAGCAAGCAAGAAAAAAATCTGAATTAGATGAAGCTCTGAAATCTAACAAAGTTGAAGGTATTTATGATGTTGTTCCCCCAATGAATTTGAATGAAATAATTGATGAAGTGCTTAAGGATGGTAATTTGAAGAATGTGCCTATATATTATGAGAATTTTGACGATAAAGATCAAAGATCTATATAGGAAGTAGTTGTTCAGTATATGTATGTTTATAGTAAAGCATTAATAGAATTATCATCCATGATACCTAAGAGTCTATATGACATTTTGGATGCAAGGAGGCATACAATAAGTTTGGAGGATGAAATAATAAAGGAATATTTATTAGTAAATTTGAGTTCTGTAATCTCCAAAGATGAAGTTTTTAGATTGATAAAGATTGGTAAGGACTGATTCAGAAGCAAGAAGAGAGTCCATAAAATTTTGCTTGGTAAAATAGATGAAGTAACTAAAGAGACTGAAACAATTTTGAGACAATTTTTGATAGATCAGAGGTATGATGTAAATCTAGCACATGATGACACTCAACCGGAAGACCAATCACATGATACATCCATTTTGGAAGTGCATGTAGCTATTCCTGATAAGCAGAAAGATCAATCTTATGAGAAAATCATTCTGACAGGGCAATCAAATGAACAAACCACAGTTGTAGATGATCTTGATAATGTTAATAACTCCGGTGAAGCTGTATAGGATCCTTTGGTGATAGAAGTTGTTTCAGAGAAAGAAGTAGAGGAGATAGATGATGCATAGAAGGGTGAAAAAGATGCGAGTGAAGAGGTGGCAGGAAGGGAGAAAGGAGAAGGATGATCAGGCTTCAGTGACAGTGGCAAGAGACACTGACAAAGGAAAATAGATTGTCACCGATTTAGATGATTTCACTCAAGGGCCTATTGATCTAAGTTATTTATCTCTGATTCAAGCATTGAAACTTGCAACACTTGTAGAAGCTAAAGCCAGTGAGGACTTAATAAAGCCCCATACTGTAGATAAAGAGTTAATAACATTGGTGACAAAGGTATTTGGGAAAATTTTGCCATCATTTCAATCGGACACAGCTGATAACCCCTCTGGTACACTTAGAAGTATGTTGAATGTTGTAGAATCTCATTTTGATTCTTTGGAGAAGGCAACAAATACTAGAGTTTTGAATCAGTTCAATGCTATGAGACTGAAAACATTTTTGAAGATGATTGAGGATGATAGGGTAAGCTTAATAACTTCTATGAAGGGTATTCAAGATGCATAAGATGAAGGTGGTCAAATATAAAAGTCATGTATTATATTGCCAAAGTTTACTATGGACATTGAAAAGAAAATAAGAGAATGTGAAGGCCAGCTTGCTAGCATATCCCAGTCATATGCACCTCAATTAGTCCAGGCTAGCAATTTTGAACCACAAGTTCTGAGCATATTGGATAAGATTAAGAGTTTAAACTAGGGAAATGACAAAATTTTAGCTAGAGTGGGAGAAGTAAGGATTCTTATCACTCCCCGGGTAGATTCTTTGATGAGTAGTATGCAAGATGCTAAGGATGCTCTGAATAAGAGTGTTCCGACAGATAAAAGAGGAGCAAAGATGCACATTTATCTTTTTAGTGGGATGATTTGTATTGATTTTGAAGAAGGCATGGGATAATTACTTGTTGTCCCTAAGGACAATTTTTGCAGATAGTTTCAAATTTTTGTAAGCAACTATACATATCCCTATATATAGATTTTGGTAGATTCCTGTCTTTGGCATTGATATCAAAGGGGGAGAGAGCAAAGTGAAAAATGGTACAAATTCTCAAGGGGAGCTTGTAGAGTCATGGAGAATTTTGGGAGAGTTTGAAATTTTTAAAGTTTTGCAATCTTGAGTATGTTGGTATTTTGGTATGGTTTTGTCATTGATGTCAACACCTACTGAAAACAAGCACTTTGGAGATCCAACAACATTCACCGGCAAGCAAATAACTATTGCAACAGTTACTGGTATATGGTTCACCGGCAGGATATAATGTTCACCGGTACCTGGAATGATATGGAAGACACTTGGTAATGTCAAAGACATCATCTGGACACTTTGTTTTGAAGAATTAATCATTGGTATATTCATATTTGCATATTTTCTTTTACTGGCAAATAGGTCCAGGGTTATCTAGGGTTACACCGGCAAGTTTATCTTTTCCAGATCAGCATGGCACGCTATGGAGATGATTTATTATTGATGTAAATGCATTAAGCTGACATGTTTAATCGATTATTGCATCGAATATTATATTGTATGTAAAATGTTTTATTGTAATATCTTATAGAGCCAACCTACTAAAAGTGGTCTTAGGTTATGATATAAATGTAAGATCTTATTTGTAAGATCAAGTATGGAATGCGAAAAAGAATTATGTGAAGGTATATGTGAGATCAAGCAGAGGTATACATGAAGACATCATTTGAAGGTGAAGCTAGGTTTTTGTATAAGCATATCAGCATTACACCAGTACTGAATCCAGCATATGAAGATGCTATTTTGTGCAGTACATTCTTATTGGATTTAACCATCCAACTGTAGTCAGTGTGACTCCCATTTTGTGACTGAGCAGTGAGCTCTAGGCTGTTGGCCTTTCTGCATGTGCAGACCCCATTTATGTACACTTACTATCTGTAGTAGTATCATCTGATTGTGGGTAAGGTTTCCCACCGTGGTTTTTCCCCTTACAGGGTTTCCACGTACAAATATTGGTGTTATGTGTTGTGGATGACTTTATGTTTATGTTTCATGCATTAATCTTTACCGGTATAGCAATTTACTGTTAACATTGTCTACCGGCATACTTAACTAGTTTACTGGTATTAAGCATCAAGTTGGTTAATTGGTTTTTGGTTTGAATTTATTAGACAACTGATTCACCCCCCCCCCCCCCCCCCCCCTCTCAGTTGTCTCCAGGACCTAACAATTGGTATCAGAGCCTAGTCCTCTTTTGCAGAAGTTTAACAACTTGAGGAGATCCAATGTCTACTAATTACTTCAGGAAGGACAGTCCTAAACTTGATGGAACCAACTATGGGATATGGAAGATTAGAATGGAGACACATTTGAATTGCATTGGTAAAGACATCTGGGAAGTTACAAAGAATGGTTATACTACTACTGTAGCTGGTCAGACTGCTCCAACTACCTTAGCCAAAGATGAAGAGAATGATTGCAAAGCAAGAGAAGCACTTTTGAGCACATTATCAGATCAACAAATCATGGGATTATCAGATAGGTCTACTGCTAAAGCTATTTGGGATCATTTGGAAACACTAAATGAAGGAGATTCCATAGTCAAGATTGCAAAACTTGAAAGCTTCTGAGTCAGGTATGAACATCTGAAAATGGAAGAAGATGAAAGGATTTCTGCTTTTATGGAAAGAGTAAATGAAATTGTTTTGGGTATTAAATGTTGTGGAGGAACTCTGAGTGAGGATGAAATAATTTCAAAAATCTTAAGAGGTTTTCTACTGGCATATAAAATGAAGGTTACTGTTATAAATGAGTTGACAACAATGCCTAATATATCAGTAACTAGGGATACATTGATTGGAAAACTTTTAGCCTTTGAAATTGAGGAATTTGGTCATGTTGCTACTATAAAAATTGATTTGGCCTTTAAAGCATCAACATCATCTGCTCCATCATTTGACAAATCAGACTGGAGAGCCTTTTATGCAAGAGAACTTGAAGAAACCAGAAAGGAGAATGAAGAGCTTGAAGAACTTGAAGCACTATTTGCAAGAAAAATGCCAAAAGGTCCAATTGGAAGTAAGTATGAAGGTAAAGCACCATTTAAATGTTTTAATTGCAATAAGATTGGTCATATGGCTTCAAGATGCCCTGATAGACATGCTAGACTAAGAGAAGAAGCTAGAAGAACATACAAGCCTAATCCTGAATATCAGAGATACAGATTTAAGAAGAACAAAGACAAATCTTGTTACATTGTTGATGAAGGTGTGACTGATGATTCTGATGAGGATCCAGCAGACAATGGATGGGTTTTTGTTGCTATAACAGAAGATCAACCAACACCTACTGCTCAACTGGTAGAACAAGCCCTAGCAGCTAAAGTTGAAACAAAGGATGAATGGATCATTGACTCAGGATGCTCACATCACATGACTGGAGACAAAGGTAAATTCTTGAACTTTCAAGAATACAATGGAGGTTTAGTAAGATTTGGAGATGACAAAGCCTATTGAATCAAAGGTAAGGGTTCAATATCTCTTGATGGTAAGCATAACACTGACAATGTCTACTATGTTGAAGGATTAAAGCATAATCTTTTAAGTGTTGGTCAATTAGTTGAGAAAGGATTTCAGTTACAATTTAAAAATGGAAAATGCAAAATCATGAATAGAACTGGTTTGGAAATTGCAACCGGTAATCAGACTAGAGGTAATATCTTTCATTTGAATAACAGTGAAAAGGCATGCTTAATTGCACATATAGATGAAACTTGGTTATGGCATAAGAGGCTGTGTCATGTAAACTTTGATTGCATGGTAAAAATTAGTACCTCTAAGGTAGTTAGAGATCTACCTAAAATTGTGAAACCTCAGAATACAATTTGTAAAGAATGTCAATTTGGAAAACAAGCTAGAGCTAGTTTCAAAAGTATTCTAGAAAAATCCAATAATGCTATTGATTTAATTCACACTGATTTATGTGGTCCAACTAGAACTAAAAGATTACAAGGTGATAGATATTTCATGCTAATTATTGATGATTATTCTAGAATGTGTTGGGTTACTTTTCTCAGAGAAAAATCAGAAGCACTCGAGAAGTTCAAACTATTCAAAGCACTGGTTGAGAATGAAACCGGTAAGAAAATCAAATGTTTAAGATCAGATCAAGGATGAGAATTCACATCTAAGGACTTTAATACATTTGGTGAATTGAATGGAATCAGAAGACAATTATCAGCACCCTAGACCACAACAGAATGGAGTTGTTGAAAGGAAAAATAGAACTATCTTGGATGCAGCAAGAAGTATGTTATCAGAAGCAAATCTACCACATGTGTATTGGAGAGAGGCAGTTAGAACTGTTGTCTATACATTCAACAAAGTTCACATCAAATGTGAAACCGGTAAGACCCCTCATGAACTATGGTTTGGTAATACTCCTACTCTTAAGTATTTTAGAATTTTTGGAAGTAAATGTTATATTAGAAGAGATGAGTATATTGGCAAATTTGATCCTAGAAGTGATGAAGGAATATTTCTTGGTTATTCATCTAAGAGCAAGGCATATAGATGTTTTAATAAGAGATTGCAGAAAATTGTTGAGAGTACAAATGTAAAGATTGATGAACAATTAAGAGGAACTTCAAGGTATATAGACTCTGAACCGGCAACAGAAATTATGACAAATGAATCTACACTGAATCCACCGGTATAGAATGAAGATCCAGTTACCCCAGTATCATAAGAGGATTCCATAGTAATTGAAGAACAACAACAAACTAAGACACCCTGGTATGTAAGATTGAATCATTCTGAAGATCAGATAATTGGAAACAAATTTACAGGAGTTATGACAAGAGGAAGATTGGCAAATGAAGAGGTATATCTTATTTCTCAAATTGAACCATCATCTATCAATGAGGCATGTGAAGATAAATTTTGGATTAAAGCTATGGAAGAAGAATTAGGACAAATTGAGAAAAATAATACTTGGACATTAGTTCCCCGACCTAAAGATAAAAATGTAATTGGAACCAAATGGGTATTTAGAAACAAACTTAATGAAGACAGTAAAGTTGTCAGAAATAAAGAAAGACTAGTGTGTAAGGGATATTCTCAGAAAGAAGTTGATTACAATGAAACCTTTGCATCGGTAGCCAGAATTGAGGCAGTTAGATTATTCTTGGCTTTTGCAGCTCACAAGGACTACAAAGTTTATCAAATGGATATTAAATGTGCATTTTTGAATGGAGATCTTGAAGATGAAGTATATATTGAACAACCTGATGGATTTTCTTTGACAGATAACAATGATATGGTTTGCAGGTTAAGAAAATCTCTGTATGGATTAAAACAAACCCCAAGAGCTTGGTATGCAAGGTTGGATAAGTATCTTTTAAAGATTGGTTTTATTAAAGGAAATGCAGATAGCAATTTATATTACAAAATAACTAATGATGACATCTTGATTATTGAAGTCTTTGTTGATGATATAATCTTTGGAGGAGAAGATGGATTACGTAAGGAATTTTCTATTAAAATGCAACAAGAATTTGAAATGTCTATGATTGGAGTGATAAAATTCTTTTTAGGGTTGCAGATTTCATAGACTGATAAAGGTATATTTTTGAGTCAATCCAAGTACTTGAAAGAATTACTAAAGAAATTTGGGATGGAGAACTCTAAACTGGTAAGCACACCTATGACTACAAATGACAAATTATCTCAAAGGGATGAATCTACACCTGTTAATCCAACTAGATACAAATCTATGATAGGAGGTTTATTGTATTTGACACAAACCAGACCTAATATTATGAATGCAGTATGTATTGTTTCTAGATTTCAGAGTAATCCTAGGGAAAATCATGAATCAGTAGTAAAAAGGATTTTCTGGTACTTACAAGGCACAACAAATCTTGGATTATGGTATCCTAGAGATGAAAATTTAAATCTATGTGCATACACAGATGCAAATTGGGCAAGAGACGTGGATGATAGAAAAAGCACCATTGGAGGAGCATTCTTTCTTGGAAAGAGATTAGTTTCTTGGTTGAGTAAGAAATAGAGTTGTACATCTTGATCAACAACAGAATCAGAATATGTTGCAACAACAACTAACTGTACACAGGTACTATGGATTAAACAAATGTTGAAAGACATAAAGGTAAAATGCAAGGAACCTATTACTATATATTGTGATAACACTACAGCAATAGATATATCTAAGAATCCAGTATTACATTCTAAAACAAAACATGTTTCTATCAAACTGAATTTTCTAAGGGAAAAAGTTGAAGAAAAAGAGATAAAACTGGTTTATGTGAATACTAAAGAACAACTTGCAGATATTTTCACAAAACCTTTGCCTAAGGAAACTTTTGAATATCTCAGAGATTAGCTTGGAGTCATACCACCACCGGTAGAGACTTAGACAGTTGATGATTGTCATCAACTAGCAAAATTAAAAGACAAATCTTTTATTCTGGTCTTTTATGAGGAAGCTACTTCTCAGGGGGAGTAGTTGGTATTTTGTATGAACTTGATTTTTGTAACTTTGGCATTTGATGTCAAAGGGGGAGAGATATCTATGGAAAAACACATTATCTTTTTGAGGAGAGATTGGTATTGAAAATAAATCTTTGGATAAACTCATGTTGCTCCCAGGGGGAGAAATTGAGATTGTTGTTTTTTGGTATTTGGCATTTCTATTTTGGCACTTTGATGGTTTTTCCATCTTGTGTTGCCATCAATGCCAAAGGGGGAGATTGTTGGTATTTTGGTATGGTTTTGTCATTGATGTCAACACCTACTCAAAACAAACACTTTGGAGATCCAGCAACATTCACTGGCAAGCAAATAACTATTGCAACAGTTACTGGTATATGGTTCACCAGCAGGATATAATGTTCACTGGTACCTAGAATGATATGAAAGACACTTGGTAATGTTGAAGACATCATGTGGACACTTTGTTTTGAAGAATTAATCATGGGTATATTCATATTTGCATATTTTCTTTTACTGACAAATAGGTCTAGGGTTATCTAGGGTTACACCGGCAGGTTTATCTTTTCCAGATTAGCATGGCATGCTATGGAGATGATTTATTATTGATGTAAATGCATTTAGCCGACATGTTTAATCGGTTATTGCATCATATATTATATTGCATGTAAAATGTTTTATTGTAATATCTTGTAGAGCAGACCTACTAAAATTGGTCTTACGTTATGATATAAATGTAAGATCTTATTTGTAAGATCAAGTGTGGAATGCGAAAAAGAATTAAGTGAAGGTATATGCGAGATCAAGCAGAGGTATACACAAAGACATCATTTGAAGGTGAAGCTAGGTTTTTGTATAAGCATATCAGCATTACACTGGTACTGAATCCAACATATGAAGATGCTATTTTGTGCAGTACATTCTTGTTGGATTTAACCATCCAACTGTAGTCAGTGTGACTCCCATTTTGTGACTGAACAGTGAGCTCTAGGCTGTTGGCCTTTCTGCATGTGTAGACCCCATTTATGTACACTTACTATTTGCAATAGTATCATCTGATTATGGGTAAGGTTTCCCACCGTGGTTTTTCCCCTTACAAGGTTTCCACGTACAAATATTGGTGTTATGTGTTGTGGATGACTTTATGTTTATGTTTCATGCATTAATCTTTACCGGTATAGCAATTTACTGTTAACACTGTCTACCAACATACTTAATTGTTTTACCGGTATTAAGCATCAAGTTGGTTAATTGGTTTTTGGTTTGAATTTATTAGACAACTGATTCACCCTCCCCCTCTTAGTTGTCTCTGGGACCTAACAGAGTATACATGTAATTTTTCACAGTGTTGCCATCAGTGCCAAAGGGGGAGATAGTTGGCAAGAGTTATTGTTCAGGTGAATATTGATGCATGATAGATGCTTAGGAGTTGTCATTGATGGCAACCCAGTTTAAAAATTATATCCGGTGTACATAGATTTGATTTACTGGAAGTCATATTGATCATGAGGCATAAGTCTAGAAGGTGGAATACAAAAATTAGTAGAGCATGTTTACAATCTGCATATCTTAATTTTGGTTGCATAAATTTGGTTGCAATGATATAGGTAGATGATTCAAGGATTGAGGTAGATTATTCCATAATCATGATATCTGGCATTTATTCATGAGCAAGATTAAAGGTCCGATATACGATAATTCAGTTAGAACAAATTGTTGTAACATGTGTTGTAGAATCTTAGAGTTGATTTCAGTGATTGTTTTTGTGTTTGAGGTGATTGGGATGACTTGTATGAAGTTTTTTATCTCTCTATTTAGGTCTGCATATATGTATTTTGTGGATGGATTGAGCCGACTCATTGGATACACGTTTTATGCTGCGTGTTATGCGTTTTTGGAAGTCGACATGGTAAATGATTTATTTTGTTGGTGCAAACATATAAGATTGATTTGGTTGAACATGTTGATGGATGAGATGAGTGTGAGAAGTTTGTATGAGTGAGTGTGCAAATATTGGTAATGTGATTGAAGATTTTGGTGCTTTGGTATATGACAAAATAGGAAAACAAAGCAAAAAGACAGAACAATTACAAAATTCAATTTGAGCCTAATCAGAACTTCTATTTGGAATTAGTGGATGTTATTCTTCAGTTCATTCATTGTAGTAATCATTTGTAATCACTTGTAAGGAAGTGATCATTCCTTCGATTTGTAGCCCTATTTTGTATTTGAGTAGTGAGCTCTAAGCAGTGTGCCTGATTGCAGGTGCATTCCCTCTATGTAATATTATCATACTCTTGGCCATAGTATATTAATATTGTGGGTTCAAATCCCATCATGGTTTTTCCCTTTTAGGGTTTCCAAGTAAAAATTCTGGTGTTATGGTTGTGTGATTGATTGCTTTATGTTTTTGTACTTTACTTTCATTCTTATGCATCTTATGGTTTGAGAATCAACTTAATAAATTTGTAAATTGTAAAACATTGATTCACCCACCCTCTCAGTGTTCATTGATTCCAACAGGAGTATGATGTTGGTAGATGTAAATACATGATATATTCTGGTTCTTAGATTCCCATTTGGTCTATAGTTGGAGTTGTATTGATATGAGTTCAGGGTTGTACAATGACAAAGTGATAGGGTAGATAAATGGATTGAATTCCTCTGCCTTCATGTATTTGGTTATGTGGCTCGATGATTTCTATTTGTGGATATCAGGTGGTTCTATCTTAAGAATCCACAAGTATTTTTGGTGGTTTTCATTGTAATTGGAGTAATTTGAGTTGGTGTTCCTTAACCGGTCTATCATTTGGAGTTAACCTATAATGTTTTGATTGATGTAGTAGTGTGCAGATTCATAGGCGTTGATCTAGGATGGACAATAAGGTGTGCATTGACATGGTGTGATTCTTGACACATCTGACTTTGCCTTCCATATTGCATTGAAGATTGATTTTGGGTCGACTGTTTTGATCCTACACGTTACATCATATTAGGATGACCTAATTGATGTTATTTTGATTATGAATGGTATATAAGGGATAAAATCAATTTGCAGATGTATTTATGCGTTGTGTGTATTGTGCAAAGTGGTGAAAAGGTTTACAAGTACAATTGTGTAGTAATGAAGGCAACTTTAGATTTATTTTAATACTTAACTATAATTCGAATATCAGTGGATACGGTTACCTATTGTTCAATCATAGTGATTTATCTCTTTCATAGATGTGATATATCTTGCCCTGAAGAAATGATCTTTAGTGTCCACAAGTCTTTTGTATCTTGCCGTGAGTGCCTTGATCTTGCAAGCCAACATCAGGGACGGTGAGCTCCTTGGCCTTGAGCCTAACATTGTAACCAGTTCTCCATATAGTGAGATAGTTCTCACTATGGTTTTTCCCTCGTTGGGTTTTCCACGTAAGATCTTGGTGTTCATGTGTGATTGCTATTGTGTTTTTCAGTTCTTTATTCCTGCACATGTGGTAAATGGAATGAATTATTTTTGAGTGGTTAATTTGATATCATTTTTATATATGCTAATTCAACCCCCTCTCAACATTCAAAAGTGTTCAACAATTAGTATTGGAGAAACGTTTCTTAAGAAACAGTCTAATAGCTGAGGTAGATTTGAGGTTTGAACATAATGTTTTAATTTGAAAAAGATTTGAATGCTACAGAACCATATCAATGGGACATTGAAGTTGTAGTGGATATGGAAGGAGAATTGAGATATACTCTTATTGATTTGGACAAAATTAGAGAGAAGAATAAGAAAGTAGAACAACACATGTCGGTTATCTGAGAAAGCAAGTTGAAGATGGAAAGAAGACCATCGATGATCTTGAAAAAAAGCTACATATCAAATTTGGAGAATGTATTGTGCATTTATGATGAAAAACCCTAAGTGGGTGGATGCAAAAGATAACTTATCTTTTTGAATTCATTTTGATCACTTGTGACCTTTTGAATTTAAGAGCTATTCAATGCAAAATATTTTTCTAGTGCGACAAGTGCGATTCAAGGCTTTTCAACAAAGACTAGGTTTTCTATATAATCTTGTGTGGTGTGTATTTACTACTCCAATTGTTGTCAATCCATATTTTAAGCCATGATTGGTATTCAATCCTTATCCATTTGTGGCAATGTTGAGTGATAAGGAAGGAGTGTTTTCGAGGGTTCCAACATACATTGTTTACACCAAAGATGTCAAGGCATATATTCATGTGCCCTTGATTGAGGTAAGCCATGTGAAGTTTAATGATTAATGGAAGCAATTAATGAAAGATGATTTAATGGTATAAAAGCCCCAATACAAGAACATTTTAGATCTAGGTTTGAACATTATCACTCCATACAATTATAACACATGGAAGCTCAAGATGTCATAGTTGTTCCGATCTTGGGGTCTTTGGCAAATGTTAGATGAAGACCAACCTAAGTTTACTAAGGCATTTAAGCAGTTTGTTCACCAAAACAAAATGGATGAGGCAAAAGGCCTCATTGGTCTCCATGTTTCTAATAAATTTTTGTTTCATATGGTGTAGTGTAAGACACCTAAAGAGGTGAAGGACAATCTTGTTGATTTGTATGGTAAGGTCAATTAGTGTAGGATCTTTTAGCTTGAAGTAGATCTCACTTCTCTTTCTCTAGATGAATTTTTTACTATTCAAGATTTACTTGCATAGTTCAAGTTTATTTTATTACAATTGAAAGAATGTAGTCATGCCAAAGATGATAAAGAGTGTATCTTCTTGATCTTGTCTAAGCTAAGAGGTGCTTTTCAAGTATTTGCTTCTACTTTTTGTTAGGAAAATGGTGTCTCAACCTTGCATTTACATGAGGTTACTATTTATAGTAAGTTTTCATCCGAGCACGAAATGGTGCAAAATTTTACTCGAAGCTTCTGGTTGGTTAGATAAGCATTTCAGTAAAGTTACATCACAAGATCACAACTACTTTTAAAAATATTAAATTTTCTATTTTGGAGGGGTCCAATGAAAGGTTTAAATTTGATTTTGAGGACTTTAGAGGCCTCTAAATGCCTTGAAAAGTGGGCATAAGTGGCGTAGCAGTTTACAAGGCAATATAGAACTTTGCGAGCTTTCCAATACTTCAAACAGTTCGTCAATCGGACACACGGTTCTCAAGCTATGACCTCCACAAGTTTGTACTCCTAAAATAGGAAAATATAAAATACATAGGACACATAAATGAGCTGTAAAAAGGGAGGGACACGTCATAGGGCATCTAGAAGGATATAAGGTCAGTTACACCTTATTGGGTGGTTTTTTCCCATGGTTTTGTAATATCGTTTGATGGTTTCTTGTATTGTATCTCCTATATATGAGGTGTGTGAGATAGAGGTGGTGTGTAAGAGTCTTATGGCTATTGAGTTACCTCTGAATCTCTGATTAGTGGTACTCCTGAAAAGAGATTTCTCTGCAAGTATATTGCAATTTGTTTGCGAAATAATATATTGGGTGGGTTTTTTTTTCCCGAAAGGGTTTTCCCCATGTAAATCACTATGTTATGGTTTGAATGTTATTATATCTATTTCTGTTTTCTGTAACTATTTTGATGATCTATAAAAGTTTTTGTATTACTCTCCTCTCAAGGTTAATATATTGGGTGGCTTTTGGAGTGTGGTGTTTTTTTCTCGAAAGGGTTTTCCCCACGTAAATCACTGTGCTATGGTTTGAATTTTATTATATCTATTTCTGTTTTCTGTAACTATTTTGATGATCTATTATTTTTTCTGCATTACTCTCCTCTCAAGGTTAGTGTAGGAATTTTTTCCACTACTTGACTTCCTTACAAGTGGTATCAGAGCTTGATCACCTTTGGTTTCACTTGTGAGTTGTTGGGATTTTTGAACTAATCCAGATTTGAGTGGGAGCTTGTGTAGAAGACACTTTTGATCTTGTTGTAGGATTTTTTAGATGACAAGTTCATTAGGGAAAATAGAGGTGGAGAAATTTAATGGAACAAATTTTGAGATGTGGAAGCTAAAGATGGAAGATTTTCTAATAGATCAAGATCTATGGGATGTTGTTGATGGGAATATCCAAAGGCCCTTAGATCCTACTATGGCAACTCAATATGATGTTATGGACCAAAAAGCCAAGGGTCTAATCAGACTGTGCCTGATAGACTCTGTTTTGATCAATGTCCACAAATAAAACACTGCAAAGAAACTAATATGGGATAAGCTTGGTGAAATGTATCAAGCGAAATCTTTATTAAATCAAATTTTCTTGAGGAAGAAATTGTATTCCTTGAAGATGGAAGAGGCTGGACAAGTTGCATACCACTTGGAAGCATTCAATATATTGGTGGCTCAATTATTATTTGTTGGTGTTAAGATGAATGGAGAGGAGAAAAACCAGATCTTTCTCTATTCTTTTCTTGATTCATGGGATTCTCTTGTTATGGCTATTAGTAGTAATTTTGTTGTTTTGAAGTCTGAAGATGTGGTGGGTGCCCTACTTGGTGAAGAGATGCAAAGGAAGGTTTGCCACAGTTCAAAGGAATCCCTAACTATTCGTGGAATACCTAAGGAGAAAGGCAAGAAGAATGAGAAGTGTGATAAGTCCAAATCGAAAGGGAGATCAAAATCTCTTGGAAAGTCCAAAGTCATTTGCTATAATTGTGGTAAACTAGGTCACATATGTAAGGACTGCAAAGAAGAAAAGGAGAAGAAAAAGAAGAAGATTGATTTTGATTCTGAGTTCGTTAAGTTAGATGGTGATGCATTCATTGCAACTTTGGTGACTCATGCAAGTAATTATTCCTAGTTAATTGACTCAGGTGCATCTTTTCATATGACAACCAATAGGGATTGGTTTTCTGAATATGAAGAATTTAATGGAGGTAAGGTGTACTTGGGTGTTGATTCACATTGAGACATTGTTGGTCAAGGTAAAGTTAGAATTAGGTTTTTTGATGGTAGAATAAAAAGGATTAATGGTGTGCTGCATATACCTGGTTTAAAATGAAATATGTTATCTGTGAGAAAACTGATAGATGCAAGTGTGCAGGTAGTTTTTTTCTGAAGCACGATGTAAGATGATTAAGGGTGATATGGTAATTTCTAGAGGTGTCAGGTTCGACACTTTATATAAGCTAGATGCATGCACTGTTGAGTGTAATAGTACTTCTTTAAAAAGTAAAATTGTGGAAGACTTGAGGGTTTCACCTTCAACAGATGGAAATGGCTTTTGGGTACCTAAGGGTGCTCTTTCTTCTAAAGAAAAGTTACCTGCAGAGAAGACTATGTTATGGCACAAGAGGTTTGGCCACATTGGAGAAAAGGGTCTAAGGACCTTGAAAAATAAAAACCTTGTTGAAGGTTTGAATTACCGTAATCTTGAATTTGATTTCTGTGAGCATTGCATTTATGAAAAACAAAACCGCGTTAAGTTTTACTCGAGTTCTCATCAAACTTGTGGTGTTTTGGATCTTATTCATTCTGATGTGTTTGCTCCTATAGATGTTCCTTCGATTGGAAAATCCACATATTATGTTTCATTTATTGATGATTTTAGTAGAAGGACATGGGTATATTTTCTAAAGTGTAAATCTAAATTTTTCAGTCGATTTAAAGAATTTAAAGCAATGGTTAAGTTGTACGCTGGAAATAAAATTAAAAGTTTGAGGATAGATAATGGCGGTGAGTTTTGCTCTAATGATTTTGATAGATTTTGTAAAGACCGTGGCATTAATAGACAAAAGACAACTCCGTATTCTCCACAACAAAATGGAGTTATAGAAAGAATGAACATGACACTGACGAAGAAGGCTAAGAGTGTGCTGAGTGGTGTTGGTCTAGAGAAAAAGTTTTGGGCTAAAGTTGTTGCCACTGCTTGCTACCTGATTAACAGGTCTCCTACATCAATCCTTGTTGAGAAAACACCTATGGAAGCATGGTCGGGTCACAATCCTTCAATGAGACATCTTAGAGTTTTTGGTTGTGAGGCATATGTACATGTGCCAAAGGAGAAGTGGACAAAGTTGGAGAACAAGGCTGTGAAATGTATCTTCATTGGGTACAGTTATGGTGTGAAAGGATACAAGCTTTAGGACCCTGTTGCACAAAAGGTAATTCATATTAGAAGTGTTATTTTTAGAAAAATTAAGTCTCTTTCTATTACATTGCAGCCAAAATAGACTAAAAAGGAAGATGTGATTCAATTTCCTTCTACACCTGAAATAGTTGAATCAACCCCTAGATAGGCATGAAGTTGAGGAGAGCTTGTCTAGCTCTGAATCTTCAGAAGAGGAGGAAGAACCTCTAACTCATCTTGTTTGAAGGTCTACAAGACATAAACAACCACCTGAAAGGTATTCACTTGATGATTGGAGATGTAGTTTTTCTTTGAATACTAATGCAGATGAACCAAAATCTGTAGAAGAGGGATTACAAATGAATGATGTAGGATCCTAGAAGATTGCTATGGAAGAAGAAATGACAGCTTTAAGAAAGAATGATACATGAGATCTTTTACCATTGCTTGAAGGATGAAATCTTGTTGGTTGCAAATGGGTGTTCAAGAAAAATATCGGTTTAAATGGAAGCATTGAGAAATATAAAGTGAGGCTGGTTGCAAAAGGCTACTCTTAGGTTGAGGGTGTTGATTACAGTAAGATATTTTCTCCTTTTGCCAAAATGACATCCATCAGATTTTTTCTTTCTATTGTTGTTGCTTATGATTTAGAGGTTGACCAAATGGATGTGAAAACTGCATTCCTTCATGGTGATTTGGAAGAGGATATTTATATGACACATCTGAAGCACTATATGGTGAAATGTAAAAGTAGTTTGGTCTGTAAATTAAATAAATATTTGTATGGCCTCAAATAGAGTCCTAGGATGTGGTACCAGAAATTTGATACATATGTGTTGAGTCTGGAATTTGAGCGTTCTAAATAAGATCACTATGTTTATTATAAATCTGATGGTGATCATTTCCTATACATTGCATTGTATGTAGATGATATGTTATTTATTGGTAAAGGGAATGATATGATTTCAAAACTAAAGTCTTATCTCACTGCTAAATTTGAAATGGAAGATCTTGGTGCAACAAAACACATTCTTGGGATGAAAATTAAAAGAGATAGAATGAACAGAAAATTATGGCTAGGCCAGATTAAGTATGTGAATTCAGTGTTACAGAGGTTCAACATGCATTATTGTAGACCATTGTGTGTTCCTTTTACAATTGGAATGAAATTATCTACTGCAGATAGTCCTACATCCCCATCAAAGATGGAAGACATGAGCAGAGTGCCTTACCAAAGTGCAGTTGGAAGTTTGATGTATGCTATGGTTTGTACTAGACTAGACATTGCCCGAGCAGTGGGAGTTTTGTCCATATATATGTCTAATCCTGGTAGAGTTCATTGGGATGCAGTCAAAAGAGTCTTTAGATATTTGAAGGGTACCTCAGAGTATTCTTTGTGTTATCATGGTAATACAGTTGGAGATGTGATTTCCCTTGATATTCATGGTTATGTGGATTTAGACTGAGTAGGTGATATTAATAGAAGAAGATCCACTAGTGCTTATGTGTTTACTTTATTTGGTGGTGCAATTAGTTGGATAAGTAAGCGACAGACTGTGGTTGCTTTGTCCACTATTGAAGTAGAGTATATATTAGCTACTCATACTTGTAAAGAGGCCATATGGATTAAGAGACTGTGTTCAGACATTAGAATAAAACAAGGAGCCGTGACAGTTTATTGTGACAGTCAGAGTGCAATTTACCTAGCTAAGAACTTGACATTTCATGCCTAGACCAAGCACATTGATGTTTAGTATCATTTTGTCAGAGATATGGTCAAAGATTGCAGGGTACAATTGGTTAAGGTATGTAGTGTCATAAAATTGTGACCCCTGCAATTTTAACCATATTTGGGGTCCTCACCTTGGCGACAATATCTCCTTCCTTAACCGGGACCTATTTCTGCATTTTCACCCCTTCTCCCTTTCTCCACATGTCTTGTATTTTCTCTAGATCCTATCTGGGACCAAAATAGGGTAGGATAGGGGCATGGCGCCCCTGTCCCCACTTCCTAGGGTGATCCTATGTGTGGGTTGCCTGATCTCCTATGCACTTCTTATCTTCAGGGTTTTTTATTCCTCTTTGTTGGCCTTCAGTGGTTGCAAGTTAATCCTTGAGGCATGTATAAAAGGGAATTCAATACCCTCATTTAATGAGGGATGATAGACGGATGGATAGCACATAGATGGATAACATAGGATAAGAGATAGAGAGCATAATGAGAAGATACAAGATTTCAAGATCAAGCATAAAGCATTCTAGTCTTCTTCATTCATCCATAGCCATAGGAGCAACATCACAAAATTCATTTGCAAGCATGTGTGTGTTAGGGTTTTGTCATGTTACATTCCATTTCATACAACATTTGTGATTATATTCAAGAAGAAAAGCAATCATCATCAACAAGTTGCAGATCTACAAGGTATACATCTCCATTGTTTACATTCAAGCATTTGCAATTACTTTCTTTCAAGGTTGATTCCTCAACCAAGGTTTGACTAAGGCAAACCCCTATCCAAAACCATTCTCCCTCTCTTTTTTGTGTGTAGGTTGCAAGTGCGTAGCTATAATTGTAGGTTTGGGTTTCATTTACAGAGACAAAAGAACCCTTTTCATTTCACGGATTTTGTGGCAGACCATGTACATTACTGCCACAGTCCTGACGACTTTTCTCCAAATTTGTAGGGTAGATCCGTGTCAGTTTAATTAGCTTAGATCCAAAGTTACAATGCGATCCCGAACTGGTAGCTCCTCATTTCATTCATTTCCTCTTTTTTTTTCCACATAGTCAACAAGTTAACTTTCTCATTTACAAAAGAGGGTAATCATACTTCAACCACTTTCAATCCACTTAGTATTCAGATCCTTGTCTCACATGGATTTGGATCTAGTGGATTCGACCCCTCTTTTGCATGTAAAGTTCCTCCCAAGTGAAAATCGTCCTAGTGGCTTCATTTCTCTCTCCTAGGTGGGGAGTCACTAGGATCCAATTTTCCACTTTACAAGGTATAAACTTTGATGAATTTTGCAGATGCTTTAACTAAGCCTGTGAGCATAAAGAAGTTTAGATAGTGTTCAGAGTATATGGGCCTCATGGCCCCTAGGAATTGATTTATTGTGTTGATACTCCCTTTGCTCTTGTAAAGTGTTCGACAAGTGGGAGATTTGTTGGGAAAATGGTGTCTCAACCTTGCATTTACACGAGGTTACTATTTATAGTAAGTTTTCATTTGAGTACGAAATGGTGTGAAAGTCTCCCCGAAGCTTCTGGTTGGTTAGATAAGCATTCTGATAAAGTTACGTCGCAAGATCACAACTAGTTTTGAAGATATTAAATTTTCCATTTTGGAGGGGTTCAATGAAAGGTTTAAATTTGATTTTGAGGACTTTAGAGGCCTTTAAATACCTTGAAAAGTGGGTGTAGATGGCATAGAATTTTACGAGGCAATAGAGAACTTCGTGAGATTTCTTCCACTCCAAACGGTTTATCAATTGGACACACGGTTCTCAAGTTATGGCATCCAGAAGTTTGTCCTCTTGAAATAGGAAATATAAAATACATCAAACACATAAATGAGCTATAAAAAATGAGGGACATGTCATAGGGAATCTAGAAGGGAGATAAGGTTGGCTACACCTTATTGGGTGGTTTTAGCCCATGGTTTTGTAATACTGTTTGACGGTTTCTTGTATTGTATCTCCTATATATGAGGTGCGTGAGATAGAGGTGGTGTGTAAGAGTCTTATGGCTATTGAGTTACCTCTGAATCTATGATTAGTGGTACTCCTGTGAAGAGCTTTCTCTACATGTATATTGTAATCTGTTTTGATTGCAAAATAATATATTTGATGACTTTTGGAGTGTGGGGTTTTTTTCCTGAAAGGGTTTTCCCCATGTAAATCATTGTGTTATAGTTTGAATGTTATTATATCTATTTTTCTTTTTTGTAACTATTGTGATGATCTATAAAAGTTTTTGCATTACTCTCCTCTCAAGGTTAGTGTAGGAAGTTGTTCCACTACTTGACTTCCTTACACTTTTTATTCTATTATGGACACTATGAGAGATCATAAGATTCATTTTTTTGAAGTCTTTTGTAATTGTCTAACAAGGAAGTAGGACAAGTTGATTCAAATTCTTAAGATTCTTGCTTTTATTTGGTCTCTGAAGTGCCTATTATAGGCCCTTTTTTCATTTTTAAATAACTTTTGTAAATGGAGGTGATTTTTGACAAACCAAATATCTTTGAAAGTTTCCTTGATAAACTTCATTGCGGTCCAAGTATTTTCTCCATAATTTTCCATCTTTTAACAATGAAATTACTAGCTTGAAGTTGCACATTAATTTTGAACCTTTCATTTGATTCTGGCAGAACTGGTGTTTGGGGATTACATTTTCTAGTTTTATCCATTCTAGGAGGTGTAAGAAGCATATTGGTACTTTTGTGTTCTCTTGTATATCATGTTGGACCAAATGATAGAATTTCTCAATCCATGCAATTATGACACGGAAGCTCAAGATGTCATAATTGTTCGGATCTTGGGGTCTTTGGAAAATGTTAGATAAAGACTGATCTAAGTTTACTAAGGAATTGAAGCAGTTTGTTTTGCAAAAAAAAATGGATGAGGCAAAAGGATTCATTGGTCTCCATGTTTTTGATAAATTTTTGTTTCATATTTTGGAGTGTAAGACACCTAAAGTGGCATGGGACAAACCTTTTGAGTTGTAGGGTAAGGTCAATAAGTGCGACATCTTGTAGCTTAAAACAGGTCTCACTTCTCTTTCTCCAAATGGGTTTTTCACTATTCAAGATTTCCTTGCACAGTTCAAGTTGATTTTGTTGCAAATTGAAAGAATGTGGTCATGCCAAAGATGATAAAGAGTGTATCTACTTGATCTTGTCTAAGCTAAGAGGTGATTTGATTCTACTTTTTATTCTATTATGGATACTATGAGAGATCGTAAGTTTCCTTATTTTGAAGTATTTTGTAATTGTTTAACTAGGGAGTAGGGCAACTTGATTCAAATTCCTAAGATTCATGCTTTGATTGGGTTTCTGAAGTGCCTATTATAGGCCATTTTTTCATTTTTGCATAACTTTTATAAATGGAGGTGATTTTTGATAAACCAAATATCTTTGAAATTTGCTTTGATAAACATCGATGTGGTCTAGGTATTTTTCATAATTTGCCATATTTTAACAATTATTACTATCTTGAAGTTTCACATTAATTTTGTAGCTTTCATTTGGTGCCATTTTGGCAAAATTGGTGTTAGGGATTACATTTTCTAGTTTTATCCATTCTTGGAGGTCTAAGAAGCATATTGGTACTTTTGTGTTCCCTTTTACATCATGTTATACCAAATTATTCAATTTCTCATTGCAGACAATTATCACACATGGAAGCTCAAGATGTCATAGTTGTTCCAATCTCGGGGTCTTTGGAAAATATTAGATGAAGACTAGCCCAAGTTTACTAAGGTATTTAAGTAGTTTGTTCACCAAAATAAAATGGATGAGGCAAAAGGACTCATTGGTCTCCATGTTTTTGATAATTTATTGTTTCATATTGTGGAGTGTAAGACACCTAAAGAGGTGTGGGACAAACTTGTCGAGTTGTATGGTAAGGTTAATCAATGCAAGATCTTGTAGCTTGAAGCATATCTCACTTCTCTTTCTCCAGATGATTTTTTCACTACTCAATATTTCCTTGCATAGTTCAAGTTGATTTTGTTGCAATTGAGAGGATGTGGTCATGCCAAAGATGATAAAGAGTGTATCTTCTCGATATTTTCTAAGCTAACAGGTGCTTTTCAAATATTTTCTTCTACTTTTTATTCTATTATAGATGCTACGAGAGAAGATCATAAGATTCATTATTTTGAAGTGTTTTGTAATTGTCTATCTAGGTAGTAGACCAAGTTGATTCAAATTCCTAAAATTCATGCTTTGATTTGGTCTTTGAAGTGCCTATTATAGGTCCTTTTTTCATTTTTGCACAACTTTTGTAAATGGAGGTGATTTTTGACAAACTAAATTATATCTTTGAAATTTTCTTTGATAAACTTCGTTGTGGTCCAAGTATTTTCTGCATAATTTGCCATCTTTTAACAATTTTACTAGCTTGAAGTTGCACATTGATTTTGTAGCTTTCATTTGGTGGCATTTTGGCAAAATTACTGTTTGGGGATTACATTTTCTATTTTTATCCATTCTAGGGGGTGTAAGAAGCATAGTAGTACTTTTGTGTTCCCTTGTACTTCATGTTGGACCAAATGATAGAATTGCTCACTCTACACAATTATCACACACAGAAGCTCAAGATGCCATAGTTGTTTTGATCTTGGTGCCTTTGAAAAATGTTAGATGAAGACCAACTTGAGTTTACTAAGGCATTTAAGTAGTTTGTTAAACAAAGCAAAATGGATGAGGAAGAAGGAATCATTGGTCTCCATGTTTCTGATAATTTTTTGTTTCATATTGTGGAGTGTAAGACACCTAAAGAGGTCACGGGAAAAATGTTTTGAGTTGTATGGTACGGTCAATCATTGTAGGATCTTGTAGCTTGAAGCAAATCTCACTTCTTTTTCTACAGATGAATTTTTCACTATTCAAGATTTCCTTGCATAATTAAAGTTGATTTTGATTCAATTGAAATGATGTGGTCATGACAAAGATGATAAAGAGTGTATCTTCTTGATCTTGTCTAAGATGAGATATGCTTTTCAAGTATTTGCTTCTACTTTTTATTCTATTATATATGCTATGAGAGAAGATCATAAGATTCCTTATTTTGAAGTCTTTTGTAATTGTCTAACTAAGGAGTAGGCCAGGTTGATTCAAATTCATAAGATCCATGCTTTGATTTGGTCTCTGAAGTGCCTATTATAGGCACTTTTTTCATTTTTACATAACTTTTGTAAATGGAGGTGATTTTTGACAAACCAAATATCTTTAGAAGATGCTTTGATAAAATTCATTGTGGTCCAGGTATTTTCTGCATAATTTGCCAACTTTTAATAATTTTACTAGCTTTAAGTTGCACATTAATTTTGTAGCTTTCATTTGGTGCCATTTTTGCAAAATTGGTGTTTGGGAATTATATTTTCTATTTTTATCCATTCTAGGGGGTGTAAGAAGCATATTGGTACTTTTGTGTTCTCTTGTACATTATGTTGGACCAAATGATATAATTGCTCACTCCATGCAATTATCACACATGGAATCTCAAGATGTCATAGTTGTTCCGATCTTAGGGTTTTTGGCAAATGTTAGATGAAGACCAACCTTAGTTTACAAAGCCATTTAAGCAGTTTGTTCACCAAAACAAAATGGATGAGGCAAAAGGACTCATTGGTCTCTATGTTTTTGATAATTTTTTATTTCATATTATGGAGTGTAGGACACCTAAAGAGGTGTGGGACAAACTTTTTGAGTTGTATGGTAAGGTCAATTAGTGTGGCATGTTGTAGCTTGAAGCAAATCTCACTTCTCTTTTTCCGGATGAATTTTTCACTATTCAAGATTTCCTTGCATAGTTCAAGTTAATATTTTTTCAATTGAAAGGATGTGGTCATTCCAAAGATGATAAACAACGCATCTTCTTGATCTTGTCTAAGCTAAGAGGTGCTTTTCAAGTCTTTGCTTCTACTTTTTATTCTATTATGGATGCTACAAGAGAAGATCATAAGATTCCTTAATTTGAAGTCTTTTGTAATTGTCTAACTAGGGACTAGGCCAAGTTGATTCAAATTCATAAGATTCATGCTTTGATTTGGTCTCTGAAGTGCCTATTATAGGCCCTTTTTTCATTTTTGCATCTTTTGTGAATGGAGGCGATTTTTGACAAACCAAATATCTTTGAAAGTTGCTTTGATAAATTTTGTTGTGGTCCAGGTATTTTTTGGATAATTTTCCATATTTTAACAATTTTACTAGCTTGAAGTTGCACATTAATTATGTAGCTTTCATTTGGTGTCATTTTGGAAAAACTAGTGTTTAGGGATTACATTTTCTAGTTTTATCAATTCAAGGGTGTGTAAGAAGCATATTGGTGCTTTTTGGTTCCCTTGTACATCATGTTGGACCAAATGATATAATTTCCCACTCCACGCAATTATCACACATGAAAGCTAAAGATGTCATAGTTGTTTTGATCTTGGGGTTTTTGGAAAATGTTAGATGAAGACCAACCTAAGCTTACTAAGCCATTTAAGCAGTTTGTTCACCAAAACAAAATGGATGAGACAAAAAAACCCATTGGTCTCCATGTTTCTGATAATTTTTTATTTCATATTGTGGAGTGTAAGACACCTAAAGAGGTGGGGGACAAACTTGTTGAGTTTTATGGTAAGGTCAATTAGTGCAGGATCTTGTAGCTTGAAGCAAATCTCACTTCTTTTTCTCCAGATGAATTTTTCACTATTCAAGATTTGCTTGCACAATTCAAGTTTATTTTGTTGCAATTGAAAGGATGTGGTCATGAAAAAGATGATAAAGAGTGTATCTTCTTGATCTTGTCTAAGCTAAGAGGTTCTTTTCAAGTATTTACTTCTACTTTCTATTCTATTATGGATTCTACAAGAGAAGATCATAAGATTCCTTATTTTGAAGTATTTTGCAATTGTTTAACTAGGGAGTAGGCCAAGTTGATTCAAATTCCTAAGATTCATGCTTTGATGACCCAATCTTCCAAGGAAAAGGGTAAGAATAAGAAGAAGCCCAAGACAAATTATCCTATAGGTGGTGAGCCTCCCTCTAAGCCTAAGGTGAAGAATGATCAAAATTCTAATCCTCCACCTCCTCTTTCTAACTCAGGGGAGTCATCCTCCACCTCCAAGAAGAAGAAGGAGAATTGTTCCTTTTGTGTAAATTTAGGGTATAATGATGCAAATTATTTTGAAAGGTTAGTAGAATTGGAAGAAGCTATGGGGAAGCATAATATTCCCATGCCTAAGTCTTCTTCCTTGGAAAAAGGGAAATATTTTTCAGCTAGGGGCTCTATCCTTTACCAGTGATAGTTGGATTCTCGATTCTGGTGCTTCACATCACACGAATCATGCCATGGATATTCTTGACTCTCTTTTTGATAACACTACTTCTCATATTGTTATTAGGAACTCCTCATAGATTCCAGTTCTTGGGACAGACCTAGTTTAGATGTAGGATGGTTTCATTGATGTTGTTATCCATGTTCTTTATATTTCATAAAATTTTCTTTCCATTTATCAAATTTGTAATCATGGTGATGGTGGATTTGTTGAGTTCTTTCTCTATGATATGACTATTCAAGAGATACAAGATCTTGAGAAGGTTGTTACTATAGGCATAGTTGATCATGTGGCCCACTTGTATAGGTTTGATGTATTTTCCTTCATTAGGATCATAGTTTATTTCTCAAGCACATTCAATGAGAAATATTTGGGACAAGCAATTTGGGCATTTGAATTACAAATTTCTTCAACAAATGAGAAAACAAAACTTGGTGATTTGTCTACCTCAAATCTCTTATTCAGAAGGAGTTTGTTAAGGTTGTGTACTTAGAAAATATCATAGGTATCCCTTTCCTAATGGTATGGCCATACATGCGAAGTCATCCCTTGAGTTGGTACATAGTGACTCATGTCATTTTTAGGGGCCAATTTTGTGCTCACTTTTATTGATGACTTCTCTTGACACACACGGGTGTAATTTTTGAAGTATAAGGATGACACTCTTTTATTTTTCATGACCTTCATTGTATTTGTAGAGAAGTTGTCATGGCTTTCTCTTAGAAAGATCCACATTGATGATGGGGGTATATATCAATCATGAATTTTGGGACTTTTGTAGTGATTGAGGTATTCTTCATCAATACATAGCCCAATAAACTCCTCAGAAAAATGGTGTGGTTGTGCGAAAGAATAAGACTTTGTGGGAGATGGCCAATTGTATGCTTCATTCTAGGTCAATGACTCCAAAATTTTGGATAGAGGTCATTAATTGTGCCAACTACATTCAACACCATATGCCTCACATGGCAGTGCAAAATGACTCTTGAGGAGGCTTTGTCTCATGTAAAGCCTAAGGCTTGTAATTGATTGATATTGTGTAAGTGTGAAGGTGTACAAGTGTAGTTGAGTAGTAATGATTACATAGCTTCAAATGTGTGTTAATAGTGGATTATAATTAACATATCAGAGGATGTGGTTCTCAACAAATCAATCATATTTATACTTTATTCTTAGATGCTTTATATCTTTTTGTGAAGAAGTGATCTTCAGTGTTTGCGAGTCTTCATTTTATCTTGCCCTGAGATTGTGCATCTTAGTAATGTAAGTTCCTTGTATCTTGTCTCGAGGATGTGCGCTTTAGTCTTGCAAGTCCATATCAAGAGTAGTGAGCTTCCTTGGCGTTGAGTCTATAACATTATAACTTGTTTTTCATATAATTAAATAGTTCTCTTTGTGGTTTTCCCCTCATTGTGTTTTCCATGTAAAATCAGAGTTCATGCATGATTGCTATTATGTTTTTGAGTTCTTTAGTTCTACACATGTGGTAAATGGAATGAATAATAATTTGATTGTTTAAATTAGTTAAGTTTTAATATATGTTGATTCACCCCCCACCTTGGCATCCATAAGTGTTCAACAATGAGTTTCACCATAAGTGATGTCACAAATGTGGAAGACAAAATATACCTAATCCTATAATTGATAAAGTGAGAAAGAACAACCTCAAAACTCTCAAAAAATGTTGGCAATATTGCAAAGAACACTAGATTAATTTTCCTTTTCTACTTTAATTATAGAGATGTATACACATAAATCTAGCTTGAATGATTATTTGGATGCAAAGGTTATTTAAATGTTCCTCTATTATATGGTTGAATTCCCCAATTTAATTATATAATTCATTTTCCCAAAATTCTTCTAAAAATCCTATTTATTCCATCCCACTTCCATTTTCCTACAAATCCACATCCTCACTCCCTTTTCCACCTCATCAGACACATTAGCATGTGACAAGTGAAAATATCTATTTTGAAAATTAAATTGGTCAAATATCCTCATATCACATGGATACTTGCACCATACCTCTAGGTACTTGGACCTACATCATGGGTACTTGAACCTTGTTTGCTCCATGCATTGTAGGTACTTGAATCTTACATTTGGGTACTTGGACCTATTGGTATTTTGGTATAGTTTTGTCATTGATGTCAACACCTACTAAAACACTAGCACTTTGGAGATCCAGTAGCATTCACCAGCAAGCAAGCAACTATTGCACGGTTACTGGTATATGGTTCACCGACAGGATATAATGATCACTGGCACTTGAAATGATATGGAAGACACTTGGTAATATCAAAGACATCGTGTGGACATCTTATCTTAATGAATTAATCATTGGTATATTCATATTTGCATATTTTCTTTTACCGACAAATAGGTCCAGGGTTACCTAGGGCTACACCGACAGGGTTATCTTTTCCAGATTAGCATGGCATGCTATGGAAATGATTAATTATTGTTGTAAATGCATTAAGCCGACATGTTCAATCGATTATTGCATCGGATATTATATTATTTGTAAAATGTTTTTATTGTAATATCTTGTAGAGCCGACCTACTAAAATTGGTCTTAGGTTATGGTATAAAGGTAAGATCTTATTTGTAAGATCAAGTGTGGAATGCAAAAAAGAATTGTGTGAAGGTATATGCGAGATTAAGCAGTGCAATACATGTAGACATCATTTGAAGGTGAAGTTAGGTTTTTGTGAAAGCATATTAGCATTACATCGGTACTGAATCTAGCATGTGAAGATGTTATTTTGTGTAGTAAATTCTTATTGGATTTAAACATCCAATTGTAGTTAGTGTGACTCCCATTTTTTGATTGAACAGTGAGCTCTAGGCTATTGGCCTTTCTGCATGTGCAGACCCCATTTATGTACACTTACTATCTGAAGTAGTATCATCTGATTATGAGTAAGGTTTCCCACCGTGGTTTTTCCCCTTACAGGGTTTCCACGTACAAATATTGGTGTCATGTGTTGTGGATGACTTTGTGTTTATGTTTCATGCATTAATCTTTACCGGTATAGCAATTAATTGTTAAAACTATCTACCGACATACTTAACTGGTTTATCGGTATTAAGCATTAAGTTAGTTAAATTTTTTTTGGTTTGAATTTATTTAACAACTGATTGTTGGGAAAAATGGTGTCTCAACCTTGCATTTATGTGAGGTTACTATTTATAGTAAGTTTTCATTTGAGCACGAAATGGTGCGAAACTCTCCCTGAAGCTTCTGGTTGGCTAGATAAGTATTCCGGTAAAGTTGCGTCGCAAGGTCACAGCTAGTTTTGAAGATATTAAAGTTTTCGTCTTGGAGGGGTGCGATAAAATATTTAAACTTAATTTTGGAGACTTTAGAGGCTTCGAAACACCCTGAAAAGTGTCCATAACTGGCGCAGCGGGTTACGAGGTGATAGAGCACTTCGCGAGCTTTCCGGTGCTTCAAACGGTTCGTCAATCAGACACCCGGTTCTCAAGTTATGGCCTCCGGAAGTTTGTACTCCTGAAATAGGAAAAATAATTTGTATCGGATACATAAATGAGCTGTAAAAGGGAGCAACACGTGTTGATGTGTGCTTTAACATGTCATAGAAAGGAGATAAGGTCGGCTACACCTTATTGGGTGGTTTTAGCCCATGGTTTTGTAATACCGTTTGATGGTTTCTTGTATTGTATCTCCTATTTATGAGGTGTGTGAGATAGAGGTTGTGTGTAAGAGTCTTATGGCTATTGAGTTGCCTCTGAATCTCTGATTAGTGGTACTCCTATGAAGAGCTTGCTCTGCAAGTATGTTGTAATCTGTTTTTGATTGCTGAATAAAATATTGAGCTGCTTTTGGAGGGTGGGGTTTTTCTCCCGAAAGGGTTTTCCCCACGTAAATCATTGTGTTGTGGTATGAATGCTATTGTATCTATTTCTATTTTTCTGTAACTGTTGTAATGATCTGAAAAGTTTTGCATTACCCTCCTCTCAAGGTTAGTGTAGGAAGTTGTTTCCGCTACTTAACTTCCTTACAAGTGGTATCAGAGCCTGATCACCTTTGGTTTCAATTGTGGGCAGTTGGGTTTTTTGAACTAATCCAGATTTGAGTGGGAGCTTGTGCAGAAGACACTTTTTGATCTTGTTGCAGGAATATTCAGATGGCGAGTTCATCAGGGAGAATAGAGGTGGAGAAATTTAATGGAAGTAATTTTGAGATGTGGAAGCTGAAGATGGAAGATCTGCTAATAGATCGAGATCTTTGGGATGCTGTTGATGCGAATGTCCAAAGGCCCTCAGATCCTACTGCAGCAGCTCAGTATGATGTTATGGACCGAAAAGCCAAGGGTCTAATCAGACTATGCCTGGCAGACTCTGTTCTAATCAATGTCCATGAAGAGAACTTTGCAAAGAAGCTATGGACTAAGCTTGGTGAGATGTATCAAGTGAAATCTTTATTAAATCAAATTTTCTTAAGAAAGAAATTGTATTCCTTGAAGATAGAAGAGGGTGGACGAATTGCAGACCACCTAGAAGCATTCAATATGTTGGTGGCTCAATTAGTATCCGTCGGTGTTAAGATGGATGAGGAGGAGAAATGTCAGATCTTGCTTTGTTCTTTGCCTGATTCGTGGGATTCTCTTGTTATGGCTATCGGTAGTACTTCTGTTGTTTTGAAATCTGAAGACATGGTGGGTGCCCTACTCGGTGAAGAGATGCGAAGGAAGGTATCCATCAGTTCAAAGGAAGCCCTAACCATTCGTGGAAGACCTAAGGAGAAAGGCAAGAAGAATGAGAAGCGCGACAATTCCAAATCCAAAGGGAGATCGAAATCTCCTGGAAAGTCCAAAGTCATTTGCTGGAATTGCAGTAAACTGGGTCACATCCGTAAGGACTGCAAAGAAGAAAAGAAGAAGAAGAAAAAGAAAAAGTTTGATTCTGATTCTGAGTCCGACAAGGAAGATGGCGATGCATTTATTGCGGCTTTGGCGACTCATGCAGGTAATGATGCCTGGCTAATTGACTCAGGTGCATCTTTTCATATGACTTCCAATAGAGATTGGTTTTCTGAATATGAAGGATTTAATGGAGGTAAGGTGTACTTGGGTGATGATTCACATCTAGACATTGTTGGTCGAGGTAAAGTTAGAATCAGGTTCTCTGATGGTAGAATAAAAAGGATTAATGGTGTGCTGCATATCCCTGGATTAAAATGAAACCTGTTATTTGTGAGCAAACTGATAGATGCAGGTGTGCAGGTAGTCTTTTCTGAAGCAGGATGTAAGATGATTAAGGGTGCTATGGTAGTAGCTAGAGGTGTCAGGTTTGGCACTTTGTATAAGCTTGAAGCATACACTGTTGAGTGTAATAGCACTTCTGTAAAAAGTAAATCTGCGGATACTTCACTGGAAGATTTGAAGGTTTCACCTTCAGCAGATGGAAATGGTTTTTGGGTACCTAAGGGTGCTCTTTCGTCTGAAGCAAAGTTACCTGCAGAGAAGACTATGTTATGGCACCAGAGACTTGGCCACATTGGAGAAAAGGGTCTAAGGACCTTGAAAAATAAAAACCTTGTTGAAGGTTTGAATGATTGTAATCTTGACTTTGATTTCTGTGAGCATTGCATTTATGGAAAACAAAACCGCGTTCAGTTTTACTCTAGTTCTCATAAAACTTGTGGTGTTTTGGATCTTATCCATTCTGATGTGTTTGGTCTAGTAGATGTCTCTTCGATTGGAAAATCCACATATTATGTTTCATTTATTGATGATTTTAGTAGAAGGACATGGGTTTATTTTCTAAAGTGTAAATCTGAAGTTTTTAGTCATTTTAAAGAATTTAAAGCAATGGTTGAGTTGCAGACTGGAAAGAAAATAAAATGTTTGAGAACTGATAATGGCGGTGAGTTTTGCTCTAATGATTTTGATAGATTCTGTAAAGACTGTGGAATTAACAGGCAGAAGACAACTCCGTATTCTCCACAACAGAATGGAGTTGCAGAAAGAATGAACAGGACACTGATGGAGAAGGCTAGGAGTATGTTGAGTGGTGTTGGTCTCGAACAAAAGTTTTGGGCTGAAGCTGTTGCCACTACTTGCTACCTGATTAACAGGTCTCCTACATCAGCTCTTGTTGATAAAACGCCTATGGAAGCATGGTCAGGTCACAAGCCTTCATTGAGACATCTTAGAGTTTTTGGTTGCGAGGCATATGCACATGTGCCAAAGGAGAAGCGAACAAAGTTGGAGAACAAGGCTGTGAAATGTATCTTCATCGAGTATAGTTATGGTGTGAAAGGATACAAGCTTTGGGACCCTGTTGCACAAAAGGTAATTCACAGTAGAAGTGTTATTTTTAGAGAAATTGAGTCTCCTTCTGTTACATTGCAGCCAGAACAGACTAAAAAAGAAGATGTGATTCAACTTCCTTCTACACCTGAAAGAGTTGAATCGAGACCCCTAGATAGGCAAGAAGTTGAGGAGAGCTCGTCTAGCTTTGAATCTTCAGAAGAGGAGGAAGAACCTCCAACTCAGCTTGTTCAAAGGTCTACAAGACATAGACAACCACTTGAAAGGTATTCACCTAATGATTGGAGATGTATTTTTGCTCTGAATACTAGTGTGGATGAACCGAAATCTGTAGAAGAGGCATTAGGTATGAATGATGCAGAATCCTGGAAGATTGCTATGGAGGAAGAAATGGCAGCTTTGAAAAAGAATAATACATGGGATCTTGTACCATTGCCTGAAGGACGAAAACCTGTTGGTTGTAAATGGCTGTTCAAGAAAAAGATTGGTTCAGATGGAAGCATTGAGAAGTATAAAGCAAGGTTGGTTGCAAAAGGCTACTCTCAGGTTGAGGGTGTTGATTACGGTGAGATATTTTCTCCTGTTGCAAAAATGACGTCCATTAGATTTTTGCTTTCTATTGCTACTGCTTATGATTTAGAGGTTGAGCAAATAGATGTGAAAACTGCTTTCCTTCATGGTGATTTGGAGGAAGATATTTATGTGACACAGCCGGAGCACTATGTGGTGAAAGGCAAAAGTAATTTGGTCTGTAAATTGAAGAAATCTTTGTATGGCCTCAAACAAAGTCCTAGGATGTGGTACCAGAAATTTGATACATATGTGTTGAGTTTGGGATTTGAACGTTCTAAATCAGATCACTGTGTTTATTATAAATCTGATGGTGATAATTTCTTATTCATTGCATTGTATGTCGATGATATGTTATTCATTGGTAAAGGGAAAGGTATGATTTCAGAACTGAAGTCTCAGCTCACTGCTAAATTTGAAATGAAAGATCTTGGTGCAGCAAAGCACATTCTTGGGATGGAAATTAGAAGAGATAGGATGAACAGAAAGCTATGGCTAGGCCAGAGTAAGTATGTGAATTCAATGTTACAGAGGTTCAACATGTAGAATTGTAGACCATTGAGTGTTCCTTTTACAGTTGGAATGAAACTTTCTGTTTCAGATTGTCCAACATTCCCATTGGAGATGGAAGACATGAGCAGAGTGCCTTACCAGAGTGCGGTTGGAAGCTTGATGTATGCTATGGTCTATACTAGACCAGACATTGCCCAAGCAGTGGGAGTACTTTCTAGATATATGTCTAATCCTGGTAGAGTTCATTGGGATGCAGTCAAAAGAGTCTTCAGATATTTGAAGGGTACTTCAGAGTATTCTTTGTGTTATCATGGTAATTCAGTTGGAGACATGACTTCCCTTGATATCCATGGTTATGTGGATTCAGATTGGGCAGGTGATATTGATAGCAGAAGATCCACCAGTGCTTATGTGTTTACTTTGTTTGGTGGTGCAATTAGTTGGATGAGTAAGCGACAGGCTGTGGTTGCTTTATCCACTACTGAAGCAGAGTATATGGCAGCTACTCATGCTTGTAAAGAGGCCATTTGGCTTAAGAGACTGTGTTCGGATATTGGAATAAAACAAGGTACAGTGACAGTTTACTGTGACAGTCAGAGTGCAATTAGCCTAGCTAAGAACCCGACATTTCATGCCCGAACCAAACATATTGATGTTCAGTATCATTTTGTTAGAGATATGGTCGAAGATGGTAGGGTGAAGCTAGTTAAGGTGGAAACTTTGATGAATGTTGTAGATGCTTTAACTAAGGCTGTGAGCACAGAGAAGTTCAGATGGTGTTCAGAGTCTATGGGCCTTATGGCCCCTAGCAATTGATTCATTGTGTTGACATTCCCTTCCGCTCTTGCAAGGTGTTCGACAAGTGGGAGATTTGTTGGGAAAAATGGTGTCTCAACCTTGCATTTATGCGAGGTTACTATTTATAGTAAGTTTTCATTTGAGCACAAAATGGTGCGAAACTCTCCCTGAAGCTTCTGGTTGGCTAGATAAGCATTCCGGTAAAGTTGCATCGCAAGGTCATAGCTAGTTTTGAAGATATTAAAGTTTTCGTCTTGGAGGGGTGCGATAAAATATTTAAACTTAATTTTGGAGACTTTAGAGGCTCCGAAATGCCCTGAAAAGTGGCCGTAACCGGCGCAGCCGGTTACGAGGTGATAGAGCACTTCGCGAGCTTTTCGGCGCTTCAAACGGTTCGTCAATCGGACACCCGGTTCTCAAGTTATGGCCTCCGAAAGTTTGTACTCCTGAAATAGGAAAAATAATTTGTATCGGATACATAAATGAGCTGTAAAAGGGAGCGACACGTGTTGATGTGTGCTTTAACATGTCATAGAAGGGAGATAAGGTCGGCTACACCTTATTGGGTGGTTTTAGCCCATGGTTTTGTAATACCGTTTGACGGTTTCTTGTATTGTATCTCCTATTTATGAGGTGTGTGAGATAGAGGTTGTGTGTAAGAGTCTTATGGCTATTGAGTTGCCTCTGAATCTCTGATTAGTGGTACTCCTACGAAGAGCTTGCTCTGCAAGTATGTTGTAATCTGTTTTTGATTGCTGAATAAAATATTGAGCTGCTTTTGGAGGGTGGGGTTTTTCTCCCGAAAGGGTTTTCCCCACGTAAATCATTGTGTTGTGGTATGAATGCTATTGTATCTATTTCTATTTTTCTGTAACTGTTGTAATGATCTAAAAAAGTTTTGCATTACCCTCCTCTCAAGGTTAGTGTAGGAAGTTGTTTCCGCTACTTAACTTCCTTACACTGATTCACCCCCTGTCTCAG
Organism: Cryptomeria japonica; assembly: GCF_030272615.1. Taxonomy (NCBI): domain Eukaryota; kingdom Viridiplantae; phylum Streptophyta; class Pinopsida; order Cupressales; family Cupressaceae; genus Cryptomeria; species Cryptomeria japonica. The sequence goes on from NC_081414.1 coordinate 700,191,942, forward strand.
TTGTTTCTAGGACCTAACAATTGGTATCAGAGCTTAGTCTTCTTTTGCAGAAGTTTAACAGCTTGATGAGATCCAATGTCTCCTAATTATTTTAGGAAGGACAGTCCTAAACTTGATGGAACCAACTATGGCATATGGAAGATCAGAATGGAGACACATCTAAATTGCATTGGTAAAGACCTCTGGGAAGTTACAAAGAAAGGTTACACTGCTCCTATATTTGGTCAGCCCAGTCCAACTACCTTGGCTAAAGATGAGGAAAATGATTGCAAAGCAAGAGAAGAACTTTTGAGCGCATTATCAGATCAACAAATCATGGGATTATTAGATAGGTCTACTGCTAAAGCTATTTGGGATCATTTGGAAACACTGAATGAAGGAGATTCCACAATCAAAATTGCAAAACTTGAAAGCTTCTGGGTTAGGTATGAACATCTGAAAATGGAAGAAGATGAAAGGATTTCTACTTTTATGGAAAAAGTAAATGAAATTGTTTTGAGTATTAAATTTTGTGGAGGAACCTTAAGTGAGGATGAAATTGTTTCAAAATTTTTAAGAGGATTGCCACCGACATATAAAATGAAGGTTACTGCTATAAATGAGTTAAGAACAATGCCTAATACATCAGTAACTAGGGATACATTGATTGGGAAACATTCAGCTTTTGAAATTGAAGAATTTGGTCCTGTTGCTACTATAAAGACAAGTTTAGCCTTTAAAGCATCAACATCATCTGCTCCATCATTTGACAAATCTGATTGGAAAGTCTTTTATGCAAGAGAACTTGAAGAAAGCAGGAAAGAAAATGAAGAACTTGAAGAATTTGAAGCACTATTTGCAAGGAAAATGCCTAAAGGTCTAATTGGAAGTAAGTATGAAGGTAAAACACCCTTTAAATGTTTTAATTGCAATAAGATTGGTCATATGGCTTCGAGATGCCCTAATAGACATGCTAGACTAAGATAAGAAGCTAGAAGAACATACAAGCCTAATCCTAAATATCAAAGATACAGATTTAAGAAGAACAAAGACAAATCTTGTTACATTACTGATGAAGGTGTGACTGATGATTCTGATGAGGATCCGACAGACAATGAATGGGTTTTTGTTTCTATAACAAAAGATCAACCGGCACCTACTGTTCAATCAGTAGAACAAGCCCTAGCAGCTAAAGTTGAAGTAAAGGATGAATGGATCATTGACTTAGGATGCTCACATCATATGACAGGAGACAAAGGTAAACTCTTGAACTTTCAAGAATACAATGGAGGTTTAGTAAGATTTGGAGATGACAAAGCCTGTTCAATCAAAGGTAAGGGTACAATATCTCCTGATGGTAAGCATAACACTGACAATGTTTACTATGTTGAAGGATTAAAGCATAATCTTTTAAGTGTTGGTCAATTAGTTGAGAAAGGATTTTAGTTACAATTTAAAAATGGAAAATGCAAAATCATGAATAGAACTGGTTTGGAAATTGCAACCGGTAATTAGACTAGAGGTAATATCTTTCATTTGAATAACCGTGAAAAGACATGCTTGATTGCACATATAGATGAAACTTGGTTATGACATAAGAGACTCTGTCATGTAAACTTTGATTGCATGGTAAAGATCAGTACTACTGAGGCAGTTAGAGATCTACCTAAAATTGTCAAACCTCAGAATACAATATGTAAGGAATGTCAATTTGGAAAACAAGTTAGAGCTAGTTTCAAAAGTATTCCAGAAAAATCCAATAATGCTCTTGATTTAATTCACACTAATTTATGTGGTCCAGCTAGAACTAAAAGCTTACAAGGTGATAGATATTTCATGCTAATCATTGATGACTATTCTAGAATGTGTTGGGTTACTTTTCTCAGAGAAAAATCAGAAGCACTTGGAAAGTTCAAACTATTCAAAGCAATGGTTGAAAATGAAACCGGTAAGAAAATCAAATGCTTAAGATCAGATCAAGGAGGAGAATTCACATCTAAGGACTTTAATACATTTGGTGAAGTGAATGGAATCAAAAGACAGCTATCAGCACCTCGGACACCACAACAGAATGGAGTTGTTGAAAGGAAAAATAGAACTATCTTGGATGCAGCAAGAAGTATGTTATCATAAGCAATTTTACCACATGTGTATTGGAGAGAAGTAGTTAGCACAATGGTCTATACATTCAACAAAATTCACATCAAAGGTGAAACCGGTAAGACCCCTCATGAACTATGGTTTGGTAATACTCCTACACTTAAATATTTCAAAATTTTTGGAAGTAAATGTTATATTAGAAGAGACGAGTATATTGGCAAATTTGATCCTAGAAGTGATGAAGGAATATATCTTGGTTATTCATCTAAGAGCAAGGCATATAGATGTTTTAACAAGAGACTGCAAAAAATTGTTGAGAGTACAAATGTAAAAATTGATGAACAATTCAGAGGAACTTCAAGGTATATAGACTCTGAACCGGCAACAGAAATTGTGACAAATGAACCTACACCAAATCCACTGGTACAAAATGAAGATCTAGTTACCCCGGTACTATCTGAGGATTCCACAATAATTGAAGAACAACAACAAACAAAGACACCCTAGTATGTAAGATTGAATCATTCTGAAGATTAGATAATTGGAAATAAATTTAAAGGAGTTATGACAAGAGGAAGATTGGCAAATGAAGAGGTATGTCTTATTTCTCAAATAGAACCACCATCTATTAATGAGGCATGTGAAGATAAATTTTGGATTAAAGCTATGGAAGAAGAATTAGAACAAATTGAGAAAAATAACACTTGGACATTAGTTCCCCAACCTAAAGATAAAAATGTAATTGGAACCAAATGGGTATTTAGAAACAAACTTAATGAAGATGGTAAGGTTGTTAGAAATAAAGAAAGACTAGTATGTAAGGGATATTCTCAGAAAGAAGGAGTTGATTACAATGAAACCTTTGCACCGGTAGCTAGAATTGAGGAAGTCAAATTATTCTTGGCTTTTGTAGCACACAAGAACTACAAAGTTTATCAAATGGATATTAAATGTGCATTTCTGAATGGAGATCTTGAAGAGGAAGTATACATTGAACAACCTGATGGATTTTCTGTGGCAGATGACAATGATATGGTTTATAGGTTAAGGAAAGCTCTGTATGGATTAAAACAAGCTCCAAGAGTTTGGTATGCAAGATTGGATAAGTATCTTTTAAAGATTGGTTTTACTAAAGGAAATGTAGAAAACAATTTATATTACAAAATAACTAATGATGACATCTTGATTATAGAAGAATTCGTTGATGATATAATCTTTGGAGGAGAAGATGGTTTATGTAAGGAATTTTCCACTAAAATGCAGCAAGAATTTGAAATGTCTATGATTGGAGAAATAAAATTCTTTTAAGGATTGCAGATTTCATAGACTAATAAAGGTATATTCTTGAGTCAATCCAAATACTTGAAAGAGTTACTAAAGAAATTTGGGATGGAGATCTCTAAACCGGTAAGCACACCTATGACTACAAATGACAAATTATCTCAAAGGGATGAATCTACACCCGCTAATCCAACTAGATACAAATCTATTATAGGAGATGTACTGTATTTAACACAAACCAAACCTAATATTATGAATGTAGTATGTATTGTTTCTAGATTTCAAAGTAATCCTAGAGAAAATCATGAATCAGCAGTAAAAAGGATTTTTCAATACTTACAAGGTGTAGACACCTAAAATTGTCCATTCTAATTAATTAAATATTTATTTATTTAATTATTTTAGCCTAATTCATCTATTAATTAAATAAATCTTTATTTATTTAATTAATTCGTTTATCCTCTTCTAGCCTTATTTCTCATTTAAATAAATACATTTATTTATTTAAATTATCCTTTTCCTAAATTAAATAAATATTTTATTTATTTAATTGATCCCACTTCTTTTATTAATTAAATAAATCTTTATTTATTTAATTAATTCATTAGCCTTTTCTACCTATGACACATGTCATTCATCTCTTAATTCATACACTACCTACCCCTTTCATTATTTTATTATTTTCTTTACCTACCCTCTAATCATAGCCGACCTCTTTTACACCTCTCAATCTTATCCCTCCATTTCTTATGGTGTCTTCTATATAAGGAGATGCTTCCTTCATTATCAAACCCTGGCTAATCAATTTAGCACTTGACTACACTACACTTTTCATATGAGATCCTACTTGCAACCACATTTCCGTTCTTTGTTGAGCTCTTGTGCACATATAAAATCTGATAGCAAATATATCAAGCAAGATCAATGGAGATAGAAAGAATGGAGATCCAAACCCTATTGGACATGTGATGGTATAATCTTTGTGATTTCATTTGATTTGCATTGTCTTAGGTAATCTTCATATGTTATGGTGGATCTTTGTTGCTGTTAGGCTAGGGTTTTGTGGTTGAATCCATTTAGTCTTTCAATAATATTGTTGTATCCATTTTCACCATATACATTTTGGCACACCTGGTGGGACTCTTGTCCCTTTTGCATTTAACATCCTTCTTGTAGATTTTGTGTTTTGAAGTTGCACATCTGGCATTTTCGACAGTATTTTGGTATTTTTGCGTCTGCGTACTTTCGGATCGCATTTTTGGTTTTCTGCCACGTCTGCGACATATAGGATCACGTCCACACCCTCGACAATTTTATTTTTTTGTAGATTCTGGAAATCGCGTCTGTGTTCCCTAGTCGCATCTGTGGGGTTTTTAGGTGCGTCTGCATCCAAAAGCTTTATCTGCATTCCGGAGCCGCATCTGTGTTTCATAGAAGCACGTCTGTGTCCAGAAGCCATGTTTGTGTTTATGATACCTATGTCTGTGCGCACTGATTTTGTTTTTGGGGGTTTTCATTGATTCAGTTTTTAGTCATTTGGTTTTTTAGATCTGGTTTATTTTGAGCTAACATTTTCAAATCTAGCTAATGAAATTGGTCCAGCTTGTCTTGAAAGCAAAATCGTTTTGTCGAAGGCCCCCATTTCATAAAGTCTTTTGGATCTAAAATTTACCTAACTTGTGTGCTTGCAAGAAGGGGTGATTATTTCAAACAATCCAAACTACTAATAAATCTTTGTTGTAGGTCCTTGGCAAGTGTTTTTGGATTTTTATTGTGTGCCTTGTTTTCATAGACTAGTAAACACTTCAATTGGTGCACTAAAATTGAATCATTGTCTTTTGTGTCTTGAGCAATAGGTTCTTTTTGTTTAATCTTTAGAGGGCCTATCTCGCCGTGTGGTCATCAGGACTACTAGTGAGGAGAGAACGACCCAAGTGGTAGCAAAAGAAAAGCCATCTTCTTCCAAACCACTATAAATAATTGTATTCATGGTGAAAACTATGAATAACGTGTGCTGATTAGTTCATACCGACACTATGTCTCCCCATAAACCCGTTTGATCAAATTTATTTGATCATTTGTAGGGCGTAACCCCTACCGGTTGGGAGGCTTCTATATTTACAGAGCTGAAAGTGTCGCATGTATGGCCACACGAGTGGATGCCCTTACTAGCACCTTTTTGTTTTAGAAGCCCAAATCCTTCTAGTTGTTGGGGCATGAGGTCAGACCTCTGGTAGCGGCCCACACACATACGGTTCTTAGTAGAGATACAAAGTTCACCACGAGGAGTTTTCATGGGGACTGATGCTTGGTTGCCCCGAGAAGTGAGTGCCGAAGGTGGAGCCAGTGGGGTCAAGCATCTAAGTATCTGCTCTGAATAGCATAGCCTCGAGGGAAACTCCATGTGGGATCAACAACTATTGTCCTGGCCAACCATAAGAATTGTGCTTGTCTTATTTTGAACAATCAAACATTCAAGACCAAACAACAAAACATTGTGTCTTTTGTGTCTTCAAGTGTATGCAAAACAATTTTATATCAAAAAACACACTTTTCTTTGAATCATTTTGAGTCTAAACACTTGCAAACATTGAGTCTTCATCAACATTGTGTCCTCTTGTCACAAAAAATAGTCAAAATTTTAGATCGGGTCACAACAAAACAACTTCACAAATTGGAAAAATTTACATTCCAACAAACAAGAGCAATCAGTTTCAAAATTCTTGAGCTTCCTAAGCTATCTCTTCAGGTTTTCATCTAGCATTCAACCTATCTTTGGGTCTCACAAAGTCCATCATTGCTTTACACCTTACATTACACTCACATTTTTCTAAACCTGAGTCAAAAGGTCACTTGCTTGTCCTCATCATACTTTGTCAACACACTACATACAACAACAATTTGCTAAGTGGTCCCTCATCAAGGTCTATCACCTTTGGGTCTCATTTGGTCTTACTTAGAGTCAAGGTCAACTTACCTCATCAAGAGAAACTGTCATCTCTTTGGAAGCCACACCTACTCTACTACATACATACTTGGTCTTACACTTTGGACATTGCAAGTACACCTCAGATTCATTTACATTCCATTCAACTCTTGGTCTTCCATACTCTTTCCATTTTCATCTAGTCTCACATCTTGGTCAAGACCTAGTTCATGGTTGAAACTTGTTCCCAAAAATCCAAGAGAGAAACTAAAGAGGCTCAAGAGTCCGCAAACATGAGTTCTTATGAGTATGACAATGATATCTTTTTCAATTCTAATCATACTACATTACCTGACATGGATGCCTATAGAAACATTCCAAATGTTGAGAACATGGACACTACAAACAACAATGATACACACAATGACAATATGAACAACTTCTCCATACATTTAGTAGAAGTGGAAGACACCATTATGAATCCCCATTTCAATAGATTGGTTGAGGAAATAATGAGGAGGGATAGACAATATTTCTTACAAGTGATGGCACAAAGTGGAGCCAAGATACCTCATGATTTTGACATGTCTCAAATAATGGAAAATTGACCTTTGCAACAACCTCACTCCAACATGGATCAAAGGAGGCCTAATAGTGGAGGCAATAGAGGACCACATATGGTGCCTGAATCACCATCATCTTTGTTTCAAAAACCAGAGGTCCCACATACACATGGTCAAGCATATGATACTCACCTTCACAGACCATTATGGAAGCCTTATGCAGAAAAATATGCTCAATCACATACCAATGCTAAGGATCAACCACCAAAGAAATTGGATATTCAAAGGCATGCTCAAAATTTGGACACAAGGAAACCCCGCGTCAAATTTGGGGGCAACACACTAGAACAAACTCATGACATTCCTATAGAGTATGGTATACATGGACAAAGCAGATATGTCATTCCTCAACATGACTCTGTACCAAGTGGTCCATATACGCAACATCATTATAGACCTCCTCCATATGAACATGTGTATGATCAATATCATCCATATATGCAACATGCTCCTCCTCCAATTGGTGCCTCAAGCATGGGGTATGGTCCAAGAAGTCAGTCTCCACCTAACAACAATTTGGAACAGCAAATCAGGGACTTACAAAAGAAAATGGAAGACATAAATACATCGAAGAAAACATACACAATGAGAGACATATGTCCTTATCCATTTGACAAGAGCATTCCAATGCCTCCTTTTCCTACACACTTTGTGACACCTAAGTTTGATAAGTATAGAGGAAAAGGGGATCCTAAGGCACACATAAGATAGTTTTTCATAGCTTGCATTGAGGTAGCTTCAGAAGAGACATATTTGATGAGATTATTCCCACAGAGCTTAGGTGATCAAGCTATGGAATGGTTCTCCCAACTTCCACCTGGAATTAAGTCATGGGGTGACTTAGCAGAGGCATTTATCCAACATTTCTCATACAACATAGAGACAGACATATCAGTCACTACCTTGTGCAACACCAAGCAAAAAGAGGGAGAGTCTTTTGCATCATTTTTACAAAGATAGAGAAATCTAGCCAGCAGATGCTCTTGTGAAATTCCACAAAAACAAATGGTAGACATGTTCACCCAAAATGTTAACAAAGACATTGGCTATGATCTAAGGAAAGCTTGTTTGTCCACCTTTAAAGACATCATTGAAAAAGGCTTAGTGATAGAAAAGGTCCTAATTGAACAAGGAGTCATTAAGATATTCAAGGAAAACAAAGATGACTTTAAAGGAAAAGACAAGCCAAGATTTTGGAATAAAAACAAGAACACGGTCAATGACGGTGTTGTTGATGCCAATACAGTGTGACCCAAAATCATTTTTTCAGGATCAAGCTCTACAAACAATCAAGTGAATACTCAAACAACTTCTAGATCACGAAGGAAGTACACCCCATTGGGAGAACCAATTGAGTCAGTTTTCAAGAAGCTAGTGGCAAACAAAGTAATCACAGTTCCAGATTTTCCTCCATATGAACCAAAGGTCAAACCAAATTGGTGGAATGATGATGAGTATTGTGAATTCCATAAGAGCAAGGGTCATAAAATAGGAAATTGTCATCGACTAAAGAACATTATACAAGATCTTATTGATAGAGGTGACATTGAGATTGAAGGGCATTCATGCAATCAAGAACATGAGATGTTTAAGGAACCATTCCCAAAACATGACAAGGGAAAAGTTGCAGCCATAGATGACCAGATCGACTATACCAGAGCATCTTATAACTACAATTCAACTATTAATCACATCTTGATGGACAAATATGTCTCTACCATTATCATCAAGGACAAAACCCCTGAGAATTCTACCCAGAGACCCAAGATCGTTCTGAAAGGAATTGGATCTTCTTCCGAACCTACCTCTGAATGTCATGTTACAACCCGTCGAGGTAAATTCACTTTACAAGGTGCTCCAGCTAAAAACACCGCTTCCTCATCAACCAAGCCTGAATATGACCTTGTAGAACAGTTAGGGAAGACACCTGCGCTTATCTCCATCTTGGAACTCTTACGCATATCCCCCACACATAAAGCCATTCTTGACAAAATCTTGAGAGACACTGCCATTCCTACTGATTTGAACGTGGACCAGTTTCAAGCCATGGTGGGATAACTTTCCATTCCACACTCTCTTACATTCATAGAAGCTGATGATGCCTCCGTAAGTCAGCCACATAATGTACCATTACACATTGAAGCCTTCATACACAAACATAGAATCAAACAAGTCCTGATAGATGGAGGAGTAGGTCTAAACATTTGTACATTGAGCACTATTAAACAATTGGGATGTTCTGACAAAGCTATGAATTCTACAAACAAAATTACCCTTCAAAGCATATGATGATGAAGAGGACTCATCCAAGGGCACAGTCACCTTACCTCTCAGAGTTGGGCCAGTTATAGAGGATGTGGTTTGTCAAGTACTAGATCTTGATCTCACATACAACATATTGCTAGGATGTCCTTGGATTCATGAAATGAGGGCAGTCCCATCTACATATTACCAATGCATCAAGTTTCCTCATAATGGAGTTGAAATAAAAGTTAATGGAGATCCTAATCCATTCATATATTGCAATAACTTGAGACCAAAAACTGAGACCATCATTCCCAGTAATCACGAAGCTGTTCCTTCTTCAACATACATTGATCCTAAGTCATTAAAAACTTCAACATCAAAACAAGGTGAACTTAAGGGCAAATTCTAGGACAAGGGCATGGGTGAATACACTTTGAATCAGACCATGTACTTACACCAAGTCATGAGTTCACCAAAATAATATGGAAGACCACATCCTAATAAGGAGGTATCTATCATTATACTCAAATGGGACCCTACTATCTTTCAAAAATGGGGTGAACTAGAAGAGGAAGACTTATACAAAATGCTTTACAAAGACCTTGAAAATGATACACAAGATCACATCAATATACCATGTGAGAAGTATGGCAAAGGGTTCAAGATTCTACAAAAATTTGGGTATGATGGCAGAAGCCCTCTTGGGTTAAGAAAGGAAGGCATCATTGAACCTTTACAACCTGAATTGACATTCAAAAAGGAATGCTCGAAGGGACTTAGTTTCGTGACTTCCAAGGTCCACACTCAAATGACAGAAGAAGCATTACAAATCAAAGCTGCCAAAATTCAACAAGAGAATCGCTATTCCACAGACTCCAATGAATGGGAATGGGGTTCAGACAAATCCTCTAGTGACTATGAGCTCACCGAGACATTCAGAGAACAAAGTGAACCAACAGAAGAAGAGGAATTTAATAGGGAATTCAAAGTTGGTCAAGAAAAAACCCCAGAGGATCCCATACATTCTTTGCCTCTAGGTCCTGGGTTGAAATCACATAGAATGAGAACACTTGTCCCGGAATGCACTACTAGTGATGATAATTTGGATTCGTTCATGATTGAGACTGATGAGGAGAGTGCCAATGATGACCTCGATAACTACCTCGACATACCTGAATATAACTGCATCTTCACTCTTAACCCCACTAACTTTGAAGACATCAAAGGCCTTCCCCTTTTTCACCACCAACTTATTGACTGGGACCATGAAGGACCTGCACAGTTTAACACATTCCAAAATGATGAAGCCCTTATTGACTATCTTGGCATACGAGAGGATATTCCCCCTGGGGACCATAAAGTGGGATACACTATAGAACTCAACAGCGTGGCATATTTTGGTGAGGGTGTCAGACCTTCCAGTCGCAAAAATATAAAAATAAAAGCAAACCAAGGGTCTTATGGCGAAAACCACACTGTGACACTGTTTGACCCCAAAAAAGTAAAAAGAAAGGACGTATCTAAGGGCGACAACCTCTCTGAGGCACTCAAAGATGGAAAGCTTGACATTCTCCCAACATCATATGAGGAAAAGTCATCCATGTTGGTAGAGGAGACTATCAAAACAAATATTGGCACTGAAGAAGTTCCACACAACATATTCCTGGCTCAATCTTTGACAGAGTCAGAAAGGTCAAAATTCATAAGTTTCTTCATGGAACGACAAATCAACTTTGCATGGTCATACACTGATATGCTTGGATTGGATCCAGATTTGGTAATGCACCATTTGACAGTTAAACCGGGGGCAAAACTAGTGAAACATAAATTAAGAAAGATGCATCCACAAGTGGCATTGCTAGTCAAAGCAGAACTTGAGAAATTATTGGATGTCGGATTCATACACCCAATTGATTATCCTAAGTGGATCTCCAACTTAGTGCCTATCAGTAAACCAGATCGTAGCATCAGAATATGTACAGATTTCAGAGACATCAACAAAGCTTGTCCTAAGGATGATTTTCCATTACCAAATATTGACTTGATCATTGATCTCACAGCAGGTCCTGCGATGTTATCTTTGATGGATGGATTCTTTGGTTACAATCAAATAAAAATTGCATCTGAGGATCAGCACAAAACAACATTTACTTGTCCTTGGGGAACCTTCTGCTAGAATGTCATACCCTTTGGGCTAAAAAATTTAGGCGCTACATATCAAAGAGCCATGACTACTATCTTTCATGATCTCATGCACGTAACTATGGAAGATTATGTTGACGACCTCTTGGGTAAATCAATAGAGAAAAATACACATTTGGACATACTTTCAGTCATCTTTGATCGGTTGGAAAAATACAAAGTAAGATTAAACCCCAAGAAATGTGTCTTTGGAGTAATCTCCAGGAAGCTCCTGGGATTCATTGTATCAAAAAGAGGAATTGAAGCTAATCTTGAAAAAGTCAAGGCCATCCTAGAGATGCAACCACCATGAAACATCAGTCAACTTTGATCTTTGAAAGGGAGACTTCAATCCATACGAAGATTCATAGCACAACTTGCAGATAAATGTAATCCCTTTCAGCACTTGCTACATAAAAACATCAAATTTAAATGGGATAATAACTATCAAGAGGCTTTCTAGATACTCAAAGATTAACTTTTGAATCCACCAGTTTTGATGCCACCAGTTCCAAATCAGCCTTTATTACTATACATATTAGCTACTTCAACAACACTGGGGGCACTCTTAGCACAACAAGTTGCTGAGGGCAAAGAAAAGGCAGTATACTATATCAGTCACACATTGGTGGGATATGAGCTAAAATACACACCAATTGAGCGTGCATGTCTCGTTGTGGTCTTTGTTTCGCAGAAATTATGACATTACATGCTAACTCATAAGACTAAGTTGGTTGCAAGGATCGATTCATTGAAATACCTTCTCAATAAAGAAATGCTTACTGGGCGACTAGCCAAATGGGTAATGATCCTGAGTGAATTCAACATCGAGTATGTGGACATAAAAGTGATAAAAGGACAAGCTATCACAGATCAGTTAGTAGATGCCCCCATGATAGATGATGTTCCTCTAATTTCAGAATTTCTAGATGAATCCATTTTAATAGTGTCACATGCAAAACCATGGCAATTATACTTCGACGGCTCATACACATAGCATGGGGCAGGAGCTGGCATCCTCTTCATAACTCCTCAAGGGGATTCTATACCAAAATCATATCGATTATCATTTCCCTGCACTAATAAGATAGCAGAATATGAGGCATTAACAATTGGATTATGGATTGTAGTTCAGTGGAAGATCCAGGAACTTCATGTTTTTGGGGACTCTCAACTTGTAATTCATCAAGCAACTGATGATTACCAAACAAAGGATGAGAAATTAATGCATTACAAAAGAATGGTGGATGACTTGAAACAACATTTCACAAAGATAGACTTTGAGCAGATACCAAGAGAGCAGAATCGAGCCACAGATGCCATGGCTACAATTGCTTCATTGATCAATCTACCTCCGAATGAGACCCTCTATGAGTTCTTGGTGGATAACCTTTTGGTTCCTTCATATGAAATCACTCCTACTGAGATAATATGTGTCGTCGGTCCTGAGTCCCAGTTATATGGTTCCATTTTCACATACCTTTGTGATAATACCTATCCTCCTAACCTATCCAATAACCAACGCCGCACTTTCATTCGCCAATCTTCTCGATACGTCATTTTAGCCGATGTCCTATACCATCGAGGTCTAGATGGCACTCTTCTTAGATGTTTGGAAAGTGACAAAGCTCAGATTGCATTACGTGAAGTACATGAAGGGATATGTGGTCCACATTCTAGTGGTCCTACCTTAGCCAAGAAACTTATTAGGACTGGATATTACTGGCCCAGTATGGAAAAAGATTCATATCAATTTGTCAAGAAATGTAAGCAGTGTCAACTTCATGGAGACCTCATTCATGCACCAGTGCAAGAACTTCAACCAATTGCGACTCCTTGGCCCTTTTGTCAGTGGGGACTCGATCTCATAGGCAAGATTCACCCTCCATCCTCCAACGGTCATAAATTCATTATCACTGCCACAGAGTATTTCACAAAATGGATCAAATTCGTGCCTCTCATGCAAGTCACTGGAAAACAAATTTCTACATTCATTCTCAACTATATCATTTGTCGATACGGTATTCCTGTCTCCATTATCACTGATAATGGACGTCCCTTCAAAAATCAGGATGTTCATGAACTCTATGATCACTTCCATATTTCCCATCGTTTCTCCACACCATATTACCCCCAAGGTAACAGTCAAGCTGAGGCGTCTAATAAAACAATCCTTAAAATCTTAAAAAAGATAGTCGATGACATTGGCCGTAATTGGCATATCCAACTTAATCCCGCTCTTTGGGACTACCGCACAAGTGTCCACACACCTACAGGAGCTACACCCTATTCACTTGTTTACGGTGCTGAAGCTATCTTGCCTATTGAGGTCGAGCTACCCTCTTTACGCGTCTCTTTGCAAAACATTATCAGTGATGAAGACTATAGGGTCTCTCGCTTACAAGAACTTGAACTATTGGATGAACAAAGACAAACTGCTTTTAATCATCTCGAGGCTTATCAACAATGAATGAGTCACAACTACAATCACAAAGTCAAGCCTCACACATTTGAGGTAGGTGATTTGGTTCTCAGAGAAAACCCCAAAAATTAGCAAGACAGAGAGAAGAAGGGCAAGTTTGAACCAAATTGGCTTGGTCCTTACATCATTACAGCAACATATGGATCTGGTGCATATCAGCTCTCAACCATAGAGGGTGAAAATTTAGAGGATCCTATCAATAGAATGCACCTTCACAGGTTTTACACATAGCTCTTCAGAATATCCTAATTCAAAAATACAAAAAAATCATAAAACAAAAAAATCGTTACTTGGTGAAAACCTAGCAAACAGGCACCTTGTCACACAAAACAATCAAAAAAATAAAAAAAGTAAAGAAAAACATTTCGTCCAATGGTGAAAACCACTTCGGTGGCGCCCTGGGTAAGTTCCATGGTGAAAACTAGGTCACCAGCGCCATGCGTAGAGACACTGCTCCTCCCTCCTTCAGGATTCCATTTCATCCTTTCACTTTGCACACACTCACGACCTATTCATCCATAATAAACATACACATTCCCATCATGGCTTGTTATTGATCTACCCAAGATTGGTTAGCCATCCGTAATAACCTCCCTTTTCACCTTTCTCCATCCATAATAAATTAGCTCCTATTTGTGGCTAAGGAAGATCCTATGTCTAGTGATGGGTGTGGAACTAAGAACATCACATGTTTCGAGGAGTAAAATTTCTTTCAGTTTTCTTTAGTCTATCTGCACACAATCCACAATAAATCAACACTTGCATCGCCAATCCGCAATAAAGTTTTGTCTTCTCCACAATAAAGTATCAGTTACATGGATTCAGTTAGTTTCAGATGAGACACGGCAGCAACAATGGGCTTCAACAAATCAAATCTTTCAATAGACTCAAACAACATATGGTTCAGTGCTATCTATCCTTTTTGTGAAAGTAAACATTATGACCACAATCAAATAAGACTTATACAAGTGACAAGAGACACTAAACTTGAGGACTACAGTGGATGTTGGTGTCGAGTCTTGGTTTTCTTTTGATTTTATCTTTTGGTGACATGCCTTTTAGCTTTTCCAGGATGTCTCTGACTAGAGATTTTATCTCCAGGATGTCTTTGACTAGAAAGGTGAGGATGGGGTATCGTCACCTATTTTCTTTTGCTGTCTACAGATTGTATGACTTGTCCAAGGATATGAGGACGCTGTAAGTCTAGTATGAACTGGGGTATTCCTTGTTTGTGGCTGTCTTATCTCCATGCAAATAGGTACAATGACTTTCTGGGTCGAACATATGCCTTGATTGTCATAACCTACTTTCCATAATAAAGCTCAATGATGATAACGCACAAGAAGCTCTTTCACTTTCATATCTTCTATCTTCCACCCCCCTTTCTTGATTAACTTCCATCGTCCTTTTTGAGTTTGTGTAGCCTATTATCACATGACTGAGTATAATGACACACCAAAAAATATCCGCATTTCATGTACTTTCACCTGCATTACCACATATTAGCATTTCATACATACATATAGATATCCCAAATGCATCACATTCTACACACAACACATGTTAGCACATTTTATATTTTCATCATGTAAATAATCATTTGCATTATCATATTCATTAGCATTTCATACATTCACATTTGCATATGCATAACATATTAAAAACATAAAAGAACAAAAATATTGCATTTCATCATGTATATATTTGCATCCATGTCATAACCATCACAAAAAAACATACATCATGAAACATCTCATCACATAGGTACACATGCATATAGCTGCCGCAAAGATGAATCATCTCATATATATATATAAAGTGTCGTGATACAATGATGTCAAAATCATATGGCTACAAAATCACCCGAAGGTGTCTACATCATAATACAAAATGGTACAACACACTGATACATAGGGAGCCCTCTACGGTTATGATGAACTCCCTCCCTTGGAGCCGCCTGGCCTTGACGGAGTCTGAGCCCTAGAAGGACCCACCCTAGGATCATCCCTCCTGTCCCCTCTATCTGGTGGTGGTGGAGGACCCATAACCCCACCACTAGATGCCTATCTCCTCTGGCTCCCTCCCGTAGCTATCGCTATCCGCGATGGTCTGCGAAAGCTCCTCGCCCGCTGCTCTAGTGGCACTGCCCCGTAATATAGGTTTCGCTAGTAACCTATCTCCTCCCATGCCTATAGAACATAGGCATATCCAGCCCCTGTATCCTTTGTCACTTGCCTCCCAACCCTCAACGCTGTCTCAGCCTCTGTATAGCACTGGATAGCCTGATCCCGCTCATGCTTTGTCTCCCTCAGTTGCCTCCTGAGCCTAGCTGTCTCCCTCTCCAGGTCCTGAATCTCATCTACCTATCCCTGGCAGATCTCCCTCAACTCAAGCAACTCATCCTCCTCCTCCTCGGCCCCCTGTGCCTCTGCCTGTGGCTCCCCCTGTACTGGTTCCTGTGCCTATACCTGTACCTGCCTCTACCCCTATCCCTGCACCTGTCTAGGACCCTGTGCTACTGGCACCTATAATGGCAATCCACCGTGACCCCTCACCACCTGAGCCTGTCTCTCCTCCCCACCCTCTCTTCGTGGAGCCACCCTCCTCTCTCCAATAGCACCCCACCTCCTCCATCGGCCTCTCCCCCCACCATCTCCTCCATCGACCTCTCCCCCCACCTATCTCCTCCCATGCCTGTAGAACATAGGCATATCCAGCCCCTGTATCCTTTTTCACTTGCCTCCCAACCCTCAGCGCTGTCTCAGCCTTAGTATAGCACTGGATAGCCTGATCCCGCTCATGCTTTGTCTCCCTCAGTTGCCTCCTGAGCCTAGTTGTCTCCCTCTCTAGGTCCTGAATCTCATCTACCTGTCCCTGACAGATCTCCCTCAACTCAAGCAACTCATCATCCTCCTCCTCGGCCCCCTGTGCCTCTGCCTGTGGCTCCCCCTGTACTGGTTCCTGTGCCTATACCTGTACCTGCCTCTACCCCTATCCCTGCACCTGTCTAGGACCCTGTGCTACTGGCACCTATAATGACAATCCACCGTGACCCCTCATCACCCGAGCCTGTCTCTCCTCCCCACCCTCTCTCCGTGGAGCCACCCTCCTCTCTCCAATAGCACCCCGCCTCCTCCATCGGTCTCTCCCCCCACCATCTCCATCATCATCCCCATCCCCACCACCATCTCCATCTAGAGGCTCCCTTGGGTCTATCAGTCGTGGAAATGGATGTTTAGCCCAATACGCCATATACTCTGCATCCATGCCTACATTCTCAATCTCTGGCCACATATCCCATGGCATTGGCACCATCTCTACTAGCTGTGTCATGGCCTGATCATACGACAATAATGGCCCAAAGTGTGCCTGATCCTTGACTGTCTGAGCATACATCCGAGAACCCCATGGCATCCGCTGTATACGGCCAAACTGCCTGCATACCCTGTCAATCAGCTATCTCTCCAATACATAGGGCATCCACCCAATCAGATATCTGCTCCAGAAAGTATAAGGTAGATCCATTGTGTCCTCCTCCCACTGCTTGCACCCAAGGTACAGCCTCCATATCACAGTGTCGATCTCATCTAGGACTCGACGCCAATGCTCCAACCTGCCAATCTGTGGCTGGGATTTAATCATATCATATAAATGTACAAAACTGCATCCATGACCCCTACCCCTGAAGTGTATCAGTCAGGTAACTAGCAGATGCTCATAGGCCCATACCTGCAGCAATGTCACTCCGCAACCCAATCCTATGGATCCATGATACACAAATTGATGCAACTCATAGTACAAGTGTGCCAGCACACACGGTCCCCAGGCATATCTGGTGTGCTATGTAACCAGTGTCTCCAAGGTGCTCCCCCAGCCCACAACCAACCCTCGTGTTGCCCTGTCTAGACACAGGAACCCACTGATCACTCCTCCTAGCACTGCTGGTAGTGCTAGTCCTGTCCCTGTCATCGTGTCCCATGCCACGTGTCCAGCTCTCATCTCTAGACCTGGATCCTAAAACACTCATCTTAGGGCCTCCCTGTCTCCATCTCGATCATAAGGAATTATCTCTCCATCGATCGGTACCCGCAGAATCCTGTAAACATCCTCTAAAGTGACTATCATCTCACCCATCGGTAAATGAAACATACAAGTATTTGAGTGCCATCTCTCAGCCAGTGCAGTCAGCAACCCCATGTTCGCCCGAAACTCAAGCACATACATAATATGTCGCAAACCCATACCCTCAATGGAAACTCTATCCTCGAACGTCAACTCTAGTCGCAACCTCTGAGTCAACGGGAATCTCTCTCATGACTCCAGCATAGGCAAATACTCCTGCAGTCAAGCAAATCAATCATGTCAGTCATAGTGGCATTCACTGTTCATCACAAAATGCTACTTTTTATCTAAGTGCATATGGTACTCTATCATAGTAACACTCACTGTTCATCACAAAGTGTTGCTTCTATTCTAGTGACACTCACTGTTCATCACAAAGTGTTGCTGATTATCCTAGTGGTACTCCCTGTTCATCACAAAGTACTACGTGTTTTGCACTCCCTGTTCATCATAAAGTGCTGCTCACATTTGCACTCATTGTTCATCACAAAGTGCTGCTCATATTTTAGTACTCCCTATTCATCACAAAGTACTATGTCTTAGTACTCACTATTCATCACAAAGTGCCTTGATCTATCCTATCCTAGGGCCTCTACTTGAGTGAATCCTCTTGAGTAGTTTCCTAATTGGCAACGTATGTTCTATCACAAAATTGTCAATCCTAGCCCTATTTGCTATCCTAGTCTTCCCTAGAGGATCTACTTGAGTGTATCCTCTTAGCAACTTATCTAATCGACAGCATATGTCCATCACAGAACTGCCAATTTGACCTTGAAGACATAAACATGCCTTCATGACATAAACGCGCTTATAGACTGCATAAACGCGCCTGCTCTGTACAGACGTGCCTGAAATACACAGACGTGCCTATGCTCTGCACAGACGCACCTGTCCTACACAAATGTGCCCACATTTCACAAATGCGCTTGAACAACGTAGACGCGCTCGCATTTGGCATAGATGCTTTTCCTAGCGTAGGCACACTTGGCACAAACATAGACGCGCCTAGCCAGGATAGACGCGCCTCAACATTTTGACATTTTTTGGACATTATTCTAGAATGCATTTAATGCGCTACCTAACATGCATTTATGACAACATTTATTACAACAAAGTACAAGGAGGTTTTGTGGTACTTACCGGCTCTCCTGCCTCTGCTAGCCTCTGATATCGGTGAACACGATCGAATCTGTGAACCAATGCCATCGCTGCTACTCTATCTCACTCTGCACTCTGATCTCTTGGATGTGTCGATGACAATGAGGATGTATTTCCCTCGTAGTCTATCTTATAGACTGCCCTAGCCCTAGTCCTAGCCCTCGTCTCCCGAGTCAGTCTTCTTTATCCCATGACTTTGTCACTCTATCCTATTAGGTCAGTCCATTCTAGCCTTCTTTCTTATCGAGAGATTGTCTGCGATCTTTCCAGACATTTTCATCCAATCTCTCGAGGGGGCATATCATTCCCATATTGAGGCAACTTTGTATCAGTTCATCTTATCTTCTTTGAAACAACGCGACAAGCTGCATTGTCTCAAAGAGGGGCAAAATGTAGACACCTAAAATTGTCCAGTCTAATTAAATAAATATTTTTATTTATTTAATTATTTTAGCCTAATTCATATATTAATTAAATAAATCTTTATTTATTTAATTCATTCATTTATCCTCTTCTAGCCTTATTTCTCATTTAAATAAATACATTTATTTATTTAAATTATCCTTTTCCTAAATTAAATAAATATCTTATTTATTTAATTGATCCCACTTCTTCTATTAATTAAATAAATCTTTATTTATTTAATTAATTCATTAGCCTTTTCTACCTATGACACGTGTCATTCATATCTTAATTCATACACTACCTACCCCTTTCATTATTTTATTATTTTCTTTACCTACCCTCTAATCATAGCCGACCTCTTTTACACCTCTCAATCTTATCCCTTCATTTCTTATGGTGTCTTCTATATAATGAGATGCTTCCTTCATTATCAAACCCTAGCTAATCAATTTATGCACTTGACTACACTACGCTTTTCATATGAGATCCTACTTGCAACCACATTTCCGTTCTTTGTTGAGCTCTTGTGCACATATAAAATCTGACAGCAAATATATCAAGCAAGATCAATGGAGATAGGAAGAATGGAGATCCAAACCCTATTGGACATGTGATGGTATAATCTTTGTGATTTTATTTGATTTGCATTGTCTTAGGTAATCTTCATATGTTATGGTGGATCTTTGTTGTTGTTAGGCTAGGGTTTTGTGGTTGAATCCATTTAGTCTTTCAATAATATTGTTGTATCCATTTTCACCATATACACAAGGCACTATAAATCTTGGATTATGGTATCCTAGAGATGAAAACTTTGAATTATCTGCATACATAGATGGAAATTGGGCAGGAGATGTGGATGATAGAAAAAGCACCACCGGCGGAGCATTCTTTCTTGGAAACTGACTAGTTTCTTGGTTGAGTAAGAAACAGAGTTGTACATCTTTATCAACAGCAAAATTAGAATATTTTGTAGTAGCAACTAAATGTACACAAGTACTACGGCTTAAGCAAATGTTGAAAGACATAAAGGTAAAATGCAAGGAACCTATTACCATATATTGTGATAACACTGCAACAATTGATATATCTAAGAATGCAGTACTACATTCTAAAACAAAACATGTTTCTATCAAATTGAATTTTCTAAGGGAAAAAGTTGAAGAAAAGGAGATAAAACTGGTTTATGTGAATACTAAAGAACAACTTGTAGATATTTTCACAAAACCTTTGCCTAAGGAGACTTTTGAATATCTCAGAGATCAGCTTGGAGTCATATCACCACCAGTAGAGACTTAGACAGTTGATGATTGTCATCAACCGGCAGAATTAAAAGACAAATCTTTTGCTCCGGTCTTTGATGAGGAAGCTACTTCTCAGGGGGAGTAGTTGGTATACTAAATTGATTGGTATTTTGTATATGAACTTGGTTTTATTATAACTTTGGCATTTGATGTCAAAGGGGGAGAGATATATGGAAAAACACATTATCTTTTGGAGAGATTGGTATGTAAACTTTCATTATCTTTTGGAGAGACTGGTATGGAAACTTTGGATAACACATGTTGCTCCCAGGGGGAGAGATTGTTGTTTGGGAGAGACTATTACTCTCTGTATTCTGGTTATGATCTTTTTGGAGATTGTTGGTTTTTGGCATTTTTGTTTTGGCACTTTGATGGTTTTTCCATCTTGTGTTGCCATCAATGCCAAAGGGGGAGATTGTTGGTATTTTGGTATAGTTTTGTCATTGATGTCAACACCTACTAAAACACTAGCACTTTGGAGATCCAACAACATTCACCAGCAAGCAAGTAACTATTGCACAGTTACTGGTATATGGTTCACCGGCAAGATATAATGATCATCGACACTTGAAATAATATGAAAGACACTTGGTAATATTGAAGACATCGTGTGGACATATTATCTTAATGAATTAATAATTGGTATATTCATATTTGCATATTTTCTTTTACCGACAAGTAGGTCCAGGGTTACCTAGGGTTACACCGGCAGGTTTATCTTTTCTAGATCAGCATGGCATGCTATGGAAATGATTAATTATTGTTGTAAATGCATTAAGCTGACATGTTCAATCGGTTATTCCATTGGATATTATATTATTTGTAAAATGTTTTTATTGTAATATCTTGTAGAGCTTACCTACTAAAATTGGTCTTAGGTTATGGTATAAAGGTAAGATCTTATTTGTAAGATCAAGTGTGGAATGCGAAAAAGAATTGTGTGAAGGTATATGCAAGATTAAGCAGTGCAATACATGCAGACATCATTTGAAGGTGAAGTTAGGTTTTTGTGAAAGCATATCAGCATTACACTGGTACTGAATCTAGCATATGAAGATGCTATTTTGTGCAGTACATTCTTATTGGATTTAACCATCCAGCTGTAGTCATTGTGACTCCCATTTTGTGATTGAGCAGTGAGCTCTAGGCTGTTGGCCTTTCTGCATGTGCAGACCCCATTTATGTACACCTACTATCTGCAGTAGTATCATCTGATTGCGGGTAAGGTTTCCCATTGTGGTTTTTCCCTTTACAGGGTTTCCACGTACAAATATTGGTGTCAAGTGTTGTGGATGACTTTGTGTTTATGTTTCATGCATTAATCTTTACCGGCATAGCAATTAACTGTTAAAACTGTCTACCGACATACTTAACTGGTTTACCGGTATTAAGCATTAAGTTGGTTAAGTTGTTTTTGGTTTGAATTTATTTAACAACTGATTCACCCCCCCTCTCAGTTGTTTCCAGAACCTAACAGGACCTTGTTTTCTCAATGAATATTTACTCAAGGTTTCTTCTTGAGCCCATATTTAGCAATAAATATGATCAATCCATCTCAACCTCCATCTACTTGGACTTACCTCATAAATGATCTTTGCATCCTCACCATCCAATTTACCAGATTGAATCTCAATCTTTGATTCCATGCCACCTCAATATTGGACTTGTAAAGTCTATAAATAGAGTCATTTCCAAGCATGTAGATATCTCTTATCTCTTGTTTTGCATCATACTAATTCTCATTTTCATCTATCTTATGCATCCATTTAGCTTATCTTAGTTTATTTAGCATGCTTCTTAGTTTAATATCTTGTTTATATCATGTTTATATCTTCAGTTTAGCTCCATATTATCTTGTATATCTTGCGTTTAGCTCTTATTTAGCTTAAATTGCACATCATTTAGTAATATCATTCTCTAAGTTTTCATCGAATTGGATCTTCTGCATAATTTGAGAGCACTAATCTTGCAGATTCAATAGGTGCTTGGAGATAGAGGACAATGGGATGCTCTTGAGGGATTGGTTGCATTTTTATTTGTTTATATGCTTTGTTTAAATCTCTCATACTAATGTCTCATTGGTACACTTAGGCTAACCCCCTATTTTCTTGTGTATATTTTTGGCACCCATCGTGGGGCTAAATTGCCCAAATTTGATCTTTTATTGCAGAATTTAAGTTTTTACTTGTAGGTATCTCAATGAACAGTGGATGAAAACCACATTTTTGCACATATGATACCCGATTTCGTGCATATGATTCAGACAATGCATTCAGATTACAAATCAATGCATATGACCCTCATAGCAATGCATTTGAAGCTTAAAAGTGCATCTACCTTTTATTTTAGCGCATATAACAATTACAATAGCGCATTTGATTTTAGTGCATTCAATTTCCATTTATGTGCATTTGACTTCCAGTTTAGCACATATAATATGCCTATTCCACTCCTCCAAATGGACTGTCTACTCTTGATGAGATCAAGGAAGATGAACATAATATTAGAGTGAAGGAAGCATTGCTTAGTGCCTTGATTGATTCTGAGATGACAAATGTAATGGGACTTCAGACCACACATGAGATCTGGGAAAAGCTTAAAATCCTGTATGAAGGTGATAAACAAGTGAAAATTGCTAAGTTGCAGAGTTTGAAAATAAAATATGAGACATTGAAGATGGGGGATGATGAGAACATACCCTCTTTCATGGCTAAGGTGAATGATCTTGTCCTAGGTATCAGATGTGCTAGTGAAACCATTGAGGAATATGAAATTGTTGCTAAGGTGTTGAGATCTTTGCCTTCTACTTATAAACATAAGGTTGCTGCTATTCATGAGATTTAGAGTGTGACTATAGTGACAAGAGACATGCTGGTTGGAAAGATTTTTGTATTTGAGCTGAGTGAATTTGGAGAATCACATAGAAAGTATGAGACAACATTTAGGGCATCAACATCTCTATCCGGTAAGCAGAATTATGATCCCGATGAATGCAGAATATCTAGATATGAAAGAGAGAGAAGAGAGATGGAAGAGAAAGAAAAGGAGCTGGATGATCTTGAAGCATTGATTGCTCGAAGATTGCCTAAAGGATCCAATAAGTATGATGGAAAGTTTCCTTTGAAATGTTTCTCTTGTAATAAGATAGGACATTTTGCTTCTAGATGCTTGAAGAGAATGGCTAAGTATGACATGCATGATAAGTTTGATAAACATGATAGGAATGATAGATATGAGAAGCATGACAAGTATGATAAGCCTTACAAGCCTAATTGGAAGTATAGGAATCAGAAGAACTATTATTATGTTGCTAATGAAGGTATTATAAATGAAGAATCAAAAAGAGATGAAGTTGTATTCCTTGCCATTAAGGAAGATGGAACTGTACCTATTGATTCCAAAAGCTGCACTATTGAGGAGAAAGCCTTAACTGCTAAAGTTGAAGAGAAAGATGAATGAGTGATTGAAAGTGGTTGTTCACATCATATGAATGATGATAAAAGGAAATTTGTGAGCATGAAAAGATATTATGGTGGAATAGTAAGGTTTGGAGATGAAAAATCATGTGTGATCCATGGAAGAGGTTCTATTTCTTTTGATGGTAAACATAATACTGATGATGCCTTCTATGTTGAAGGAATGAAGCATAATCTTTTGAGCATTGGGTAGATGGTTGATAAAGGTTATGATCTACAATTCAAGGATGGAAAATACAAGATCCTAAATGCCTCTGGTATAGAGATTTCATCTGGAAAAGACTGAAGGTAATATTTTTCATTTGAATGTTGCTGAGAAAAGTTGTTTGATTGCTCAGATTGATGAGAGTTGGTTGTGGCATAGGAGAATGTGTCATCTTAACTTTGATTCAATGATTAAGATCTTCTCTACACAAGCTATTAGAGATCTGCCTAAGATTATAAAGCCTGCTAATCTAGTATGTAAGGAATGCCAAATGGGTAAGCAAACAAGGATTTATTTCAAAAGAAAATAGTATACATTATATGGATTTCTAGACCTTGTGCATACTGACCTATGTGGACCTACAAATGTTAGAAGTGTGTAGGGTGATAGATGTTTTATGCTACTAATTGATGATTATTCCAAGATGATGTGGATTATCTTTTTGAATAAGAAATCAGAAGCGTTGGACAAATTCAAGATATTCAAAGCTAAGGTGGAGACTAAGTTTGGTTTGAAGGTAAAGTGTCTGAGATCTGATAGAGGTGGAGAATTATGTTCTAGTGAGTTCAACTCACTCTATGAGAAGCATGGATTTAGAAGACAATTATCTTCTCCTAGAACCCCTCAGCAGAATGGAGTTGTTGAAAGAAAGAACATAACTGTCTTGGATGCTGCAAGGACTATGCTGATTGCAAGGAATGTTCCAAAGATCTACTAGAGAGAAGCTATTAGCACTGTTGTTTACACATTCAATAGAGTTCATATTAAAGGTGATACAGAGAAGACCCCCTATGAGTTATGGTTTGGTGATATTCCTACTATGAGATATTTCAAAGTATTTGGTAGCAAATGTTATATCAAAAGAGATGAGGATATAGGAAAGTTTGATCCTAGAAGTGATGAAGGAATTTTCTTGGGATATTCTATAAAGAGAAAAGACTATCGGTGCTATAATAAGACACTGATAAAGATAGTGGAAAGTGAAAATGTGAAGATGGATGAGAACCTTGGGAAAGACATCAGAGCATGTAAATATGATGATGGACAACATATTGTTTTAGCCCCTATTCAGACTGAAGAGCCTAAGTAGAATATTTCGATAGAGACAGTTAACCTGGATGTTGCTGCTGCCGGTGAAGAAGTGTAGGAACCTAAAAATCAAAACAAGAAAAAGACTCTGAGGTATGTAAGACTAAATCATTCTAAAAATTAAATAATTGGTGATAAGAATAAAGGTGTGATGACTAGAAGAAGATTAGTTGTTGAAGAAGTATGTTTGATTTCTAAAATTGAACCTAAAGATGTTATTGAATCTTATAAAGATAAAAATTGGATGAGAGCTATGGAAGAAGAATTGAATTAGATTGAAAAGAATAACGCATGGGAAATTGTGCCTAGACCTAAGGATAAGACTGTTATTGGTACTAAATGGGTATTCAGGAATAAATTGAATGAATCTGGTGAAGTTGTCAGAAACAAAGATAGATTGGTTTGTAAAGGATATTCACAACAAGAAGGAATTGATTATGAGGAGACTTTTTCTTTGGTGGCCAGACTTGAAGCTATTAGACTATTGCTTGCTTATGCTGCTTATAAAGATTTCAAAGTATATCAGATGGATGTCAAATTTGCCTTTTTGAATGGTGATCTTGAGGAAGAAGTTTACATTGAGCAACCTAATGGATTTTCATTGTCAAATGATGGAGACATGGTATGTAGACTGAAGAAAGCTCTTTATGGACTGAAAAAAGCCCCATAGAGCCTAGTATGCTAGATTAGATAAGTATTTGTTGAAATTGGGATTTAGTAAATGTGTTGCTGAAAATAATATATATTTTAAGATAGAAAATGATAACATCTTGATTGTTGAAGTCTTTATTGATGATATTATCTTTGGAGGTGATGATGACTTGATCATGAAGTTTGTCGATGATATGCAAAAAAAATTTGAGATGTCTATGATTGGTGACATGAAATTTTTCTTGGGTTTACAGATTTCATAGATTGGAAAAGGTATATTTATATCTCAAACTAAGTATGTGAAGTAATTGCTAAAAAAGTTTGGGTTAGATGACTCCAAACCAGTTGGGACTCCTATGGTGACTGGCTATAAGTTGTCTAAGAATGATGAATCTCTGAAAGCTAATCAAAGTTTGTGCAGATCTATGGTTGGTGGATTGCTATATCTTACTCAGACTAGGATAGACATTATGCATGCTATGTGCATGGCTTCTGGATATCAAACTGATCTGAAAGAGATTCACGCCATTGTTGTGAAGAGGATATTCAGATATTTGAAGGGGACTGTGGATTATGGTTTATGGTATCCAAGGAATGATGATTTCATGCTATGTGCCTACATTGATGTTGATTGGGTTGGTGATGTTGATGACCAGAAGAGAACAAACGGTGGAACATTCTTTTTGGGAAAGAAGTTGGTTTCATGAGCTAGTAAGAAACAAGATTCAATGTCCTTATCTACTGTTGAAGCTGAGTACATTGTTGCTGCTAGTAATTG
This sequence comes from Cryptomeria japonica, assembly GCF_030272615.1. Taxonomy (NCBI): domain Eukaryota; kingdom Viridiplantae; phylum Streptophyta; class Pinopsida; order Cupressales; family Cupressaceae; genus Cryptomeria; species Cryptomeria japonica. The sequence goes on from NC_081414.1 coordinate 700,218,946, forward strand.
CACTTAGGTAGTTTGGATGAAGAAAATGTTGAAGGATATCAGAGTTATCTATGATGAGCCTACTATCATATACTGTGATAATTCCAGTTCTATTAACATGTCAAAGAATCCAGTACAACATTCAAAGACTAATCATGTATCAATCAAACATCATTACTTAAGAGAGAAAGTTAGTGAAGAGAAGGTGAAGTTGGAGTATGTATCTACAAAGGAATTTTTTTTTGATATTTTCACTAAGCCTTTGCCTGCAAATACATTTTTCTATTTGACAGATAAGTTAGGGGTATCCACCCCTCCTAATGAGAACTAGATCCATTGAGTTGCATCAATCTGATGGACTTCACAATCTTATTCTTTTATCCGGATTGGTGAGTTGGTGTTGCTCTTTTGGTGGACTAGTCTGTGTTTTATGGGGAGAGATTCCTATGATTCATGTTTCTATTTTGAGGAGAGAGGTTTTCGTTATCTATTTTGAGATATTTGGCATTGTTGTCAAAGGGGTAGAGAGATCATGTGTAAAATTGCTTTATCTATCTTAATCTTAGGGGGAGTTTTCTGTAGATATTTTCTTTCTTTGCATTGAGTATTTTTCACATTCATATGTTGCCATCAATGCCAAAGGGGGCGATTGTTTGATATTGTTGGTCATTGTTGCTGCTAGGATATGTTGTGGTCATTGATGTCAACATAATCCTGTGATTTTCTTTGGTGATTGCAAATTGGGATGATCTTATGATTTGGTTTGTTGTATTGTTTTGTATTTCCTCTAGTATATTCCGATGTGATCAGATCTTGTGCTGAGATTTTGGGATATTTCTTGGGATGGTCTTGTGTATCTTCATTTTAGATGAATCATGATTTGGTGATTTTCAAGTTATGTTTCTTCGTAATAGTTGTTGATTGGTTGTGTTCTTGAGCTTTCAGATGTTGATCGATGAAGATTTGATAAGTGGTGTTGGCATAGTTGTTACTGATGATTCTAATGTGCTTGTTGGCATTTCCCAGTCGTTTCCTATTTATTCTGGTGATCTATATTGATTGTTGTGCAAGTTTTTGGTGGTTTCTATCAATCGGGGATGATTTTTCATTTTATGCGATTTTTTTGGTGGTGTAGTGTGTTGCGGTTGATCTTGGCATGATTTCTGGTGGAGTTGTGCATTTGATAATTTGAATTAGGTCCATGTTATGTCATCTAAATCATTATATTGGTTCGATGGTCGATCTTGGTATCATGTGATGTAGTTTTGTAATTGAGGGTTGAGGGTTTAGCCGACCTTGTTGTCAAGTTTGATGAATTATATAGATAGGTGATATATTCATGTAATTTAGGTGTTTTTATGTCTACATTATCAAAGAGTGGTGTATGTGCAAACAAGAGATTTATCCTTTGGTATTGTGTTGGAGAGAGATTGATGTTGCGAGGAAGACATCTATGCTTAACCAGAACTATAATCAGGCATTGGAGATGTTATTCTTTTAGTTCACCCCTTCCAGATTGTAGTCCAAATCTTATTGTAAGTCTGTAAGATTTCCCTGAGGGTTGTAGCCTTCCAAGCTATTATATTTGAGCAATGAGCTTTAGGCAATGTTCTTGAATGCCTATACATTCCCCATTGTAATATTTTCACATACTACTACAGAGTATCATCTTACTGTGGGTAGGTTCCCACCATGGTTTTTCCCTTAATCAGGTTTTCCACTTAAAAATCTTGGTGTTGTGTTGTTAATTTTATTATCTTCATTATTGCTATAGTTTATTAGATCTATATTGGAGATTGAGTTTGATAATCCGGTGAAGACTGATTCACCCCCCTCTCAATCTTCCTTCTTTGCTTCTACTAGCAAGGTCCAAAGTTGTGCATTTATTGTGCATAGATGTGCACAATTACGCATCTGACTCACAATTTAGCGCATTTACAACTTTCAGTAGTGCATATGAAATAACGCATATGAGATAGAGGCTACTTCCAGTCATTTTCAAGAAATTTCAAAAACACTTTTGGGTACCCTTTTTCATTTAGTGTTGATTCCAATCTTCACAATAAACAAAACAAAGCTAGGAATATTAGTTTTAGCAAGTGGAACAAATTTACCATCATACAATCATAGATTAGTCTTTTATCACACTTGGTTATTTATTCCAACAAGGTTCACCATCAAGATATATTGTTCCTCATCTGAACCTGGGCTTGGAGTTTATAATCACATCTACATAGCCTTATCAATAGGGTCACATCTTACACCCTATTTGGCTTTGTTCAAATCAAAACAAGACAAAATATTTGACTATCTTCCATGAAAATTTGCATCACTTACATGACCATCCCTCATCACCTGAAGAGGAAGAAGCACAACTAAAAGAAAAACTTGAAGAGGAAAAAACCTAGGCAAAAATAAATCTTGAATAAAAGGAAGTTTCATTACATTAACCACAAACTCTTGCTAAAACATCACACATTCCTACACTGCTATCATGATTATCTATGCGGTCGTGGAAATGAGTTTGATGCAGAACCTTTAAGAACATGTGCTTTGGAACAAAAATCAGGGTTATCCCAATCTCTCAATCAAGGTGGTTGAATCAACTTGGCATATTTTACTCAAGAACTAATCACCTATTGAATCTTTCAACAAATCATTCATATGCCGATCACAACTCGAGCTTAAATACGTAGAGAACATGAAGCATAATCCCAACCAGTGATGGTAACAAACCCTTTTTATACATATCTAGATGTTAGAATCCCAACAAAATGTTGGTTTCCAAAAACTCATGGAAAAACTCATAGAATATGATAAGGAAGAATACTTCCTCATGTTAGCAAGTAAAGGTGTTAAGATTCTTGTGAATTTTGATATGCACCAGCTAACACAACAAACGAGAGAACATGTCAAAACACACCACTAGAATACCAACTATCATGATAAAAAAAACATGGATAACCCACTTACTACAATCACACAACAAATGTAAGAATTGCAACAACAAATGTAAGAATTGCAACAACAAATTAAAGACATGCAACATGGAACTACCACACAAAGGTACTTATTGGAGGACATATGTCCTTACACCTTTGATAGGAGGGTCAACATCATTCAATTCCCTCCAAATAGTGAAGTACCCAAGTATGAAAAGTATGTGGGTGACTTGGATCCACAAGATCATATAAGGGAATTATGTACCATGAGCATGGAATTTTCACACGAGACATGCATGATGCAATTATTCCCAAGAAGTCTAGAAGGACAAGTCATGGACTGGTTCTCTAAACTACCATCCAACATTAGATCCTTTGAAGAATTAGTAAATAGGTTCATCACACAATACTCCTACAACATTGAACATGATGTGACAATGCTAGATCTATGAAACACAAAACAAAATATTGGAGAACCATTCCTCACTTTTCTGCAAAGATGGAGGAGTTTAGTCTCAAAATACCCGTATAGTATACCGGAAAAAGAAAAGATGGCTATCTTCATAAATGATTTGGTTAGTGAGATGAGATATAAATTAAAGATGCAATTTACTCCTTCATTTGATAAATTGATCAAAAATGCAATTCAAATTGAGGAAGCAATGGTTGAGAAAGGGGAACTCAAATTAAACAAAGATAATAGAGGTTCATGCAGCAATAACAACCCCAACAATGGGAAACCAAAGTTTTGGATGAGGAAAAAGAATGTGGTAAATGATAGAGTTGTTGATTCCGATAATTTTACACCTAAACAACTCATGTTCAATTTGACAACCCATTCCTTCACTAACAACAATCAAAACAAGAATCAAGGAAACAATCAAAGCAACAACCTTAATATTATTAGAACAATAAACCAGACAACAACCAAGCAAAACCATTTGCACCTAACCAAGGAGAAAGTACACGCCATTGGGGGAAACCCTAGAATCAACATTCAAAACTCTCTTTGCTAACAAAATGATCATGCTATCAAAATCAAGAGGTTTTGAACCACAAGTTCAACCCTTTTGGTGGAATGATGACCATTATTGTGATTTTCACAAAAATAGGGGACATAAAACCAATGATTGCATGATATTAAGATACATTGTACAAGACATGATAAACAATGATGTTATAACTATGGATGACCACACATCTAATGAACAACGTGCAACATTTTGAACCCTGCTTTTGAATTATGAAAAGGGTGAGACATCCAAAGATGACAAAGGAAAATGTGTTAACTATACTCATAATTATGATAACATGATAAATAACCTTGAAGCATATGAGTCACAAGTTAATGTCATCATCATAAAGGGGAAAGGAGAAAATAAAGTAGCCAATGCAATCGAAGGAGTCTCACCATCAACATCATCCACTCCTCAATACAATATTGTAGACCAACTTCAAAGGATACCAGTGCAAATATATATATTAGAGTTGCTAAACCTCTCTCCTACTCACAAGGATATTTTGAAAAAGGCCCTAGTAGAAACAACACTACCAAATAATCTTGATGCGACACAATTCCAAGCAATGGTGGGGAACCTAATTGCCCCTCACTATTTATCCTTTTCCAGAAGAGGATGACATGTCTTTAAATCACCCACAAAAAACTCCCGCTTCACATTGAAGTCATGATCCATAAAAACCGTGTCAAATGTGTCTTGATAGATGGAGGGGTTAGCCTAAATATCTACACATTGAACTTAGTAAAAGAATTAGGGTATTAAAAAGATGTTGTGGACCCATGGAGAATTATCATCATAAAAACCTATGATGATGCAGAAATATCCTCGAAAGGATTAGTGATACTACCTATCAAAGTGGGACCTATACAAAAGAGCACAGTATGCCAAGTCTTGGACTTGAATTTGTCATATAATATACTTTTGGGTAGGCCATGAATACATGAGATGCAAGCAATGCCATCTACTTACCATTAGTGCCTGAATTTTTCTTGTGATGGGCAAGAGGTTGTAATTCCAGGGGATCCAAATCCATTTCCACATTGCAACTCACTCAAACCCATGACATATGTTATTGTTCCACACATTAGGGAGGCTCCTGAAACTACTCCCCCAAATCACATCAAGAAAATGCACAAGAGGCTTCTCCATCTGGTGCTTCTAACATGGATGATCATATGATAACTATTTTGGCCGATTTTGAGAAGAAACTCAAATTGAAAGAAAAAGGGGCAGGGGAGTATTCTATTGAACACTCATTGTCTCTAGCACAATTATCACTCTCACCTCAATCAAATGAGAGACCATCCACATCATGAAAACAAGTATCAAAACCTCACATGATTTATAATGGTGCATTTATTAGAGTAGCAACAACATTAGCAGAAGAGAATGAATACAAGGACATTCTAAACTAGTTGTACAAGGATGAAGAGGAAACCAGAACAACAACACAAGATGTCCAAATACCCACAAAACACTATGGGAAAGGCTTTCTCATTATGAAAAAATGGGATATAAAGGAACCAGGCCTATAGAAAAAGAGAAGAAGGTATGGTGGAACCAATCCTACCAGCTTTCAGGAGTTCTAGGGACAAGATCAGATTAGGGTTTATAGAGCAAGTAAACACAAGTTCACCATCAATAAGAGTAGTAATCACATCACGAGAGGCAATACTCCCATCATCAGAAGTTATACCATCAGAAGCACCAATAGAGGTTGTTTCATCAATCACAATAGAAGAGGTGATCACATTAGAAACAACAGAGGAAATTACTCCACCAGTTGCACCAAGACTAGTCATTCCTAACATATATGAACAAATTCAAAGGTTGCAAGAATATAATGGATATGATTCAAATAAGTGGGAGTGGGATTCACCTTCACCTTTTGAATGGTCTTGGGATGATATTGAGATTGATGTAATTCATACCTATGCACCTACATTCTATGAGGGCCAAATTTTGAGGCTAAGACCTTTTGAATCTGAATCACAAAATTTTGAGGATGACTCTAGCTAAAACTATCAAATTCATCACACTATAGACAATTTTGAGGAGAGTAAAGTCATTAACCTTTCTATCCCCACCTTTGACGATGATACCACTATCAAGATTTTCATTGCTATTGAACCTAATGATCCATTACCTTTAAGACATCCCAAACTCATTGATTGGGAACCAATTGAGCCTACAAAACTTGAAACCTTTCCCAATGACATGACTATTATCGTATCTTAACACAATCAAACCCATGGTCACTTCCACTAGATAACTCAGTAATACAACTCTAGCTTAGGGGAGTTCCAAGTCTTTTAGTCGTAAAAGTGAAACAAATGAATAAAAAACAAGATCTAATGGTGAAACCATCTAATGGCAACATTAGAACATAAATAAGTAAAAAGAAAGTACATATCCAACGATGAAAACCTCCTAGAGGCACCTGAGGATGAGAGACTCGATACTCTCCATGAACACTATTAGGAGTGATCAATAGTATTAATTGAACCAACAATACCATTCAATGTGGGAACACAACAAGCTCCCAAGCTTGTTCATTTTGCTGCATCTCTCTTTGAGCAAGATAATCAGGATCATACCAAGTTTTTCAAAGAGAAGAAGATCAAATTTGCTTGGTCTTACACAGACATGCCTGGTTTAGACCTAGACCTTATCATGCATCACTTGTCCACAACAACAGGTGTGAAACCAATCAAACAAAAGTTGAGGAAAATGCTTCCCCACATTGCATTACTAGTAAAAGTTGAGTTAAAGAAGCTACTTGATTGTGGCTTTATTAGAGCAATTGATTATGCTGAATGGATTTCCAATATTGTACTAGTATCAAAACATGAGAAGACTATTCACATATGCATAGATTTCAGGGACCTGAATGACATTTTCTCCCTAATGGATGGATTCTCAAGAAACAATCAAATAAAAATAGCTCCTGAAGATCAAGTTAAGACACCTTTCACATGCCCCTAGGGCACTTTCTGTTGGAATGTCAAGCCACTTGGACTCAAGAATGCATGGTCTAATTATCAAAGAGCAATGACAACCATATTTCATGATATGATTCATATTACAATGAAATATTATGTAGATGATATCCGAGGAAAATCCCTAAAAAGGAAAGATCACTTGCACATACTAGACCGATTTTTCACAAGATTGAGAAGTTTAGCCTTCGGCTTAATCCTAAGAAATGTGCGTTTGGTGTAACATCTAGAAAAATGCTCTGGATATATAGTTTCAACAAAGGAAATTGAAGTGGATCCAAAAATAGTTCAAGCTATCATGTTGATGCCACTACCAAAGAACCTCAGTCAGTTAAGGGCATTACAAGGAAGGTTGCAATCTATAAGGAGTTTTGTCTCACAACTCGCCGATAGGAGTCACCCATTCACCAAGTTATTATACAAAAATGTACAATATCAGTGGGATGATGCATGTACAAGAGATTTTGATCAGATCAAGCAATACCTGGCAAATCCACTAATCTTGATGTTACCCATCAAAGGAAAACCACTATTACTCTATATCTCGATAACTGATGTATCTTTAGGAGCTCTATTAGCACAACATGACCACCAAGGAAAGGAATGAGCAATATATTAGATCAGTAGGACATTGGTCAACTAAGATTTGAAGTATACAACAATAGAAAAGGCATGCTTAGCAATTGTATTTGCATCACAAAAACTAAGGCACTACATGCTCAATCATTCAACCAAGCTCATAGAAAAAAATGATCCACTTAAATATCTCCTCAACAAAGCAACATTGATGAGACAAATTTCCAAATGGGTAATGATATTGAGTGAGTTTAACATAGAATATGTAGATAGGAAAGCTATAAAATGACAAGTTATAGCTGATTGACTCGCAGAAGCACCTTTCCAAGATGAAGAACCAACATACATTGAGTTTCCATATGCAGTTGTCCTACACACTGAGGAGTCAACATGTAAGCTCTATTTTGATGGCTCATATACTCAATATGGATCTGGCATTGGGAGTGTATTTATCATGCCTAATGGCTATACTATTCCAAAGTCCTATAGACTCATGTTCCCATGTATAAACAATATTGCAAAATATGAAGTATTGATAAATGGTTTGAAGATGGAATCAAAATGGAAGATCAAGGATCTTTATGTCTATAGAGATTCACAACTTGTAATTTGTCAAACAAACAATGATTATCAAACAAAGGATGAAAATTTTCTGCCATATAAAGAAATGGTGGAGGAGATAAAAAGGAACTTCTAGTTTCTATTGTTCACATAGAACCCAAGAGAACATAACAAGGCTATAGATGCTCTGGCCACCCTGGCCTCATTGCTAAAACTACCTGAACAATAAGCTCAATATGAGTTCCTGGTGGAAGGCATACCATATCCCACTCATGACAGTCTTGATTCCCACATCATATTCCAAATCGAGAGTTGTGACTCACCCCACTATGAACTTATCTATACCTACCTTAAGGACAACACGCTTCCCCAAAACTATCTAAAATCCAAAAGTGCAATTTTATCTGCCAATCTACTTTCTATACTCTTATCGTTGATACCCTTTATTGAAGAGGTCTTTATGGTACTTAAATGTCTAGAGTATGATAAATATGAGAAATCTTTACATGAGGTCCATGAAGGAATTTGTGGGGCTCATTCAAATTGTTTAGCACTAGCAAAGAAACTTGTATGAATTGGGTATTAAAGGCCCATAATGGAGAAAGACTCTTTCCAATTTGTCAAGTAGTGTGAACAATGCCAAATTTATGGGAACTTGATACACACACCTGCTAAAGAAATTTAGCCTCTCACTACTCCTTGGCCCTTTTTCCAATGGGGATTGGATCTAGTCGGATAGATACACCCATCCTCCTCAAATGGTCATAAGTTTATCATCACAACAATGAAGTATTTCACCAAATGTCCTAAGGCGATCCCTCTCATCATTACAAATAGTGAGCAGATATCCATGTTCATCTTGAACTACATCATTTGTAGATACAAGATCCCCATGGCCATTGTAACAGACAATGGGAAACAGTTTAAAAATAGGGATGTTTTAGAATTGTGTTAGAAGTTTTACATCACATAACATTTTTCCACTATCTACTACCCTTAAGGGAATGGACAGGCAGAAGCAACAAACAAGACACTACTGAAAATCTTAAAGAAAACAATAAATAATGTTGGTAAAGACCGACACATCTGATTGAACCCCGCTCTGTGGGCCTATCATACCAACATTCACACACCAACAAGAGCAACTCCACACTCACTTGTCTATGGATCAGAATTGGTACTATTAGGTCTCAGAGACAACTGAGAGGGGGGGTGAATCAGTTGTCCAATAAATTTAAACCAAATTAACTTTAACCAAACTTAATGCATAATACCAGTAAACCAAACTTTATGCCAATAAACAGTTTATTAGTTAATTGCAGTACCGGTAAAGATTAATGCATGAAACGGTAAGACAATAACATCCATAACACATAACACCAATATTTGTACGTGGAAACCCTATAAGAGGAAAAACCATGGTGGGAAGCCTTACCCACAATCAGATGATACTACTATAGATAGTATGTGTGTACAATAAGGGGTCTGCACATGCAGAAAGGCCAAGTGCCTAGAGCTCACTGGTCAATCACAAATGGGAGTCACACTAACTACAATTGGATGATTAAATCCAATGATAATGTACTGCTCAAAATAGCATCTTCATATGCTGAATTCAGTATCGGTTTTAGCTCTGATATGCCTTCTTCAAACCTTCCTTCAATCTTGAATGATGTCTGCATGTATAGATCTGCTAATATTTGCATATACCTTATTACAATCTCTATCCTTGCATATGTTAATCTCACAAATGAGATCTTACATTTATACCATAACCTAAGACCAATTGAGTAGGTCGGCTCACTAAAAGATATTACAATAAAATCAATTACAAATAAAATAATATCTGATGCATGATGTCGACTTAATGTATTTACAATAATAACAAATCATCTCCATGACGTGTCGTGCTGATCTAGAATAGATAAGCCTGTTGATGTGTATCCTGGACCTATTTGCTGGTAACAACAAATATGCAAACCCGAATATACCAATGAACAAATCACCAAGACAAAGTGTCCAAATGATGTCTTCGACATAACCAAGTATTCTCCAAGTGATTCCAAGTGTCAATGAACAATACATCCTATCGGTGAACCAAATACTGGTGACTGTACATAAGTCGCTTACTTGCCGGTGAACATAACCAAATCTCCAAGTGCTGATAGGTTGACCAGTGTTGATAAGTATTGGCATCAATGACAAAACCATATCAACATATCCAAAATACCAACAATCTCCCCCTTTGGCATTGATGGAAACACAAGATGGAAAAACCATAAAAGTGCCAAAACAGAAATGCCAAAAACCAAAAACCAACAATCTCCCAAAGAGATCATAACCAGAAATCAAGATATAGATACAAAGAGTAATCAATTTCTCCAACAATCTATCCTCAAAGTAGCAATCTCTCCCCCTTTGACATTAAATGCCAAAGCAATACAAATACCAGTTTCAAATACAAAATACCAACTCATTACAAACTACCAACTACTCCCCCTGAGAAGTAGCTCTCCTCATCAAAGCTGGAATAAAATATTTCTTTGTTAACTCTACCAGTTGATGACAAACATCAACTATCTAAGTCTCTACCGGTGGGGGTATAACCCCAAGCTGCTCTCTGAGACATTCAAAAGTCTCTTTAGGCAAAGGCTTAGTAAAAATATCTGCAATCTGCTCTTTAGTATTCACATAAACCAATTTGATTTCTTTTGCTTCAACATTCTCTTTCAGAAAATTTAATTTGATAGAAACATGTTTAGTTTTTGAGTGAAGTACCGGGTTCTTAGATATATCAATTGTTGTCGTATTATCACAATAAATAGTTATAGGTTCCTTGCATTTTACCTTTATGTCCTTCAACATTTGTTTAATCCATAATACCTGTGTGCAATTAGTTGCTGTTGCAACATATTTTGATTTTGTTGTAGACAAAGATGTGCAACTTTGTTTCTTTCTCAACCAAGAAATTAATCTGCTACCAAGAAAAAAGGCTCCACCTGTGGTTCTTTTTCTGTCATCTACATCTCCTACCCAATTTACATCTATGTATGCACATAATTCAAAGTTTTTATCTCTAGGATACCATAAGCCAAGATTTGTAGTGCCTTGTAAGTACCAGAAAATCCTTTTTACTGTTGATTCGTGATTTTCTTTAGGATTACTCGGAAATCTTGAAACAATACATAATGCATTCATAATATCAGGTCTTGTTTGTGTTAAATACAGTAAACCTCCTAACATAGACTTGTATCTAGTCAGATTAACAGATGTTGATTCATCCTTTAGTGATAATTTATTAGTTGTAGTCATAGGTGTGCTTACCGGTTTAGAGGTCTCCATACCAAATTTCTTTAGCAACTCCTTCAAGTACTTATATTGACTCAAGAATATACCTTTATCAATCTGTGAAATCTGCAATCCTAAAAAGAATTTTATCTCTCCAATCATAGACATTTCAAATTCTTGCTGCATTTCATTAGAAAAGTCTTTACATAATCCATCTTCTCCTCCAAAGATTATATCATCAACAAAAACTTCTATAACCAAGATGTCATCATTAGTCACTTTGTAGTATAAGTTGTTGTCAGCATTACCTTTAGAAAAACCAATCTTCAAAAGATATTTATCCAATCTAGCATACCAAGCTCTTGGAGCTTGCTTCAACCCATACAAAGATTTCCTTAACCTGTAAACCATATCTTTGTCATCTGTCAAAGAAAATCCATCAAGTTGTTCAATATAAAATTCTTCTTCAAGATCTCCATTCAAAAATGCACATTTAATATCCATTTGATATACTTTATAGTTCTTGTGTGCTACAAAAGCCAAGAATAATCTTACTGCCTCAATTCTAGCTACCAGTGCAAAGTTTTCATTGTAATCAATCCCTTCTTTCTGTGAATATCCCTTACACACTAGTCTTGCTTTATTTCTAATTACCTTACCATCTTCATTAAGTTTTTTTCTCAATATCCATTTTGTTCCAATTACATTTTTGTCTTTAGGCTGGGGAACTAATGTCCATGTGTTATTCTTTTCAATTTGTTCCAATTCATCTTCCATAGCTTTAATCCAGTGTTTATCTTCACATGCCTCATTAACTGGTGCTGGTTCAATTTGAGAAATAAGACATACCTCTTCATTTTCCAATCTTCCTCTAGTCATAACTCCTTGATACTTGTTCCCAATTATCTGATCTTCAAAGTGATTCAATCTTACATACCAAGGTGTCTTTGTTTGCTGTTGCTCTTTAGTTACTGTGGAATTTTCAGATGATGCCGGTGTAACTAGGTCTTCATTCTATATCGGTGTATTCATTTCAGGTTCATTTGATATTATCTTTGTTGCCTGTTCAGAGTCCATGTACCTTGAATTTCCTCTAAACTGTTCATCAATCTTCACATTTGTGCTCTCAATAATTTTATGCAATCTCTTGTTAAAACATCTATATGCCTTTCTCTTAGATGAATAACCAAGAAATATTCCTTCATAACTTCTGGGATCAGATTTTCCAATATAATCATCTCTTCTAATATAGCATTTACTTCCAAATATTCTGAAATATTTAAGAGTAGGAGTAATACCAAACCATAGTTCATGAGGGGTCTTACCGGTTTCACCTTTGATGTGAACTTTGTTGAATGCATAGACCACTTTACTTACTGCCACTCTCCAATATACATGAGGTAGATTTTATTTTGATAACATACTTCTAGCTGCATCCAAGATAGTTATGTTTTTCCTTTCTACAACTCCATTCTGCTGGGGTGTCTGGGGTGCTGATAACTGTCTTCTGATTCCATTCACTTCACAGAATGTATTAAATTCCTTAGATGTGAATTCACCTCCTTGATTTGATCTCATACATTTGATTTTCTTACTGTTTTTATTCTCTACCATCACCTTGAATAGCTTGAATTTCCCAAGTGCTTCTGATTTCTCCTTGAGAAAAGTAACCCAACACATTCTAGAATAGTCATCAATGATTAGCATAAAATACATATCTCCTTGTAGGCTTCTAGTTCTTGTTGGACCACATAAATCAGTATGAATTAAGTCAACATTATTGGACTTTTCTGGAATACTCTTAAGAGATACTCTAACTTTCTTTCCAAATTGACATTCCTTACATACCAGATTGTGAGGCTTGACAATTCTAAGCAAATCCCTTACTGCTTTAGTTGTACTAATTTTCACGATGCAATCAAAATTTACATGATAGAGTCTCTTATGCCATAACTAACTTTCATCAATATGTACAATCAAGCATGTCTTTTCACTATTGTTCAAATGAAAGATATTACCTCTAGTCTGATTGTCGGTTGCAATTTCCAAACCAGTTTTGTTCATGATTTTGCATTTACCATTCTTGAATTGTAATTGAAATCCTATTTCAATTAATTGACCAACACTCAAAAGAGTATGCTTTAAACCTTCAACATAGTAAACATTATCAGTATTGTGCTTACCATCAAGAGATATAGTCCCTTTTCCTTTGATCAAACAAGCTTTGTCATCTCCAAATCTCACTAGACCTCAATTGTATTCCTGAAAGGTTAAGAATTTACTTTTATCACCAGTCATATGATGTGAACATCCTGAATCAATGATCCATTCATCCTTATCTTCAATTCTAGATGCCAGGGCCTTTTCTACCGGTTGAACAGTAGGCACTGGTTGATCTTCTATTATAGCAACAAAAACCCATCCATTGTTTGTCGGATCCTCATTAGAATCATCAGTGACTCCATCAACAAGATAACAAGATTTGTCTCTATTCTTCTTAAATTTGTATCGTTGATATTCAGGGTTAGGATTATATGTTCTTTTAGCTTCTTTCAATCTTGCATGTCTATCAAGACACCTAGATGCCATATGACCAATCTTATTGCAGTTAAAACATTTAAAGGGGGCTTTACCTTCATACATACTTCCAACTGGACCTTTAGGCATTTTCTTTGCAAATAGTGCTTCAAGTTCTTCTAGTTCTTCATTTTCTCTCCTGCTTTCTTCAAGTTCTCTTGCATAAAAGGATTTCCAATTAGATTTGTCAAATGATGATGATGATGCAAATGACGTTGATGCCTTAAAAGCTAAATTTGTCTTTATAATAGCAACAAGACCAAATTCCTCAAGTTCAAAAGCTAAAAGTTTTCCAATCAGAGTGTCTCTAGTTATTGATGTATTAGGCATTGTTCTCAACTCATTTATAGTAGTCACTTTCATTTTGTATGTCGGTGGCAATCCTCTTAAATTTTTTGAAACAATTTCATCTTCACTTAAGGTTCCTCCACAACATTTTATACCCAAAACAATTTCATTTACTCTTTCCATAAAAGCAGAAATCCTTTCATCTTCTTCCATTTTAAGATTGTCATACTTGACCCGGAAGCATTCAATTTTTGTAATTTTGATTGTGGAATCTCCTTCATTCAATGTTTCCAAATGGTCCCAAATAGATTTAGCAGTAGACCTATCTGATAATCCCATGATTTGTTGATCTGATAATGCACTCAAAAGTGCTTCTCTTGCTTTGCAGTCATTTTCTTCATCTTTAGCTAAGGTTGGTGGATTAGGCAGACCTTGAGTAGCAGCAATGTAACCATTCTTTTCAACTTCCGAGATGTCCTTTCCAATGTAATTTAGATGTGTCTCCATCTTGATCTTTCATATGCCATAGTTAGTTCCATCGAGTTTAGGACTGTCCTTCCTGAAATAGTTTGAAGACATTGGATCTCCTCAAACTGTTAAACTTCTGCAAAAAAGAGGACTAGGCTCTAATACCAATTGTTAGGTCCCAGAGACAACTGAGAGGGGGGGTTGAATCAGTTGTCCAATAAATTTAAACTAAATTAACTTTAACCAAACTTAATGCATAATACTAGTAAACCAAACTTTATGTCGGTAGATAGTTTATTAGTTAATTGCAGTACTGGTAAAGATTAATGCATGAAACGGAAAGGCAATAACATCCACAACACATTACATGAATATTTGTAAGTGGAAACCCTATAAAGGGAAAAACCATGGTGGGAAGCCTTACCCACAATCAAATGATACTACTACAGATAGTATGTGTGTACAATAAGGGGTCTGCACATGCAAAAAGGCCAAGTGCCTAAAGCTCACTACTCAATCACAAATGGGAGTCACACTGACTACAATTGGATGATTAAATCCAATGATAATGTACTGCTCAAAATAGCATCTTCATATGCTGAATTCAATACTGGTTTTAGCTCTGATATGCCTTCTTCAAACCTTCCTTCAATCTTGAATGATGGTTGTGTGTATAGCTCTGCTAATATTCACATATACCTTATTACAATCTTTATCCTTGCATATGTTAATCTCACAAATGAGATCTTATGTTTATACCATAATCTAAGACCAATTGAGTAGGTCGGCTCACTAAAAGATATTACAATAAAATCAATTACAAATAAAATAATATCCAATGCATGATGTTGGCTTAATTCATTTACAATAATAAAAAATCATCTCCATGTTGTGTTGTGCTGATCTAGAATAGATAAGCCTGTCAATGTGTATCTTGGACCTATTTGTCGGTAACAACAAATATGCAAACCCGAATATACCAATGAAAAAATCACCAAGACAAAGTGTCCAAATGATGTCTTCGACATAACTAGGTATTCTACAAGTGATTCCAAGTGCCGGTGAATAATATATCCTGTCGGTGAACCAAATACCGGTGATTGTACATAAGTCACTTGCTTACCAGTGAACATAACCAAATCTCCAAGTGCTGATAGGTTGACCAGTGTTGATAAGTGTTGACATCAATGACAAAACCATATCAACATATCCAAAATACCAACAGGTACTACTTATTGAGGTTGAATCTCCTTCTCTTAGAATATCATTGAAGGGATTGGTATCAAATGAAAAATACATAGTCTCTAGATTGCAAGAATCGGAGCTAATAGATGAGCGCTGACAACAAGCACTGGATCATCTAAGGGTTTACCAACAAAGAATTTCCAAGAGATACAAACAAAAAGTCAAGCATAGAGAATTCCAAGTAGGCGATCTTTTCCTAAGAGAGAACCCTCACAACCAGCAAGATCGGGTCAAGAAAGGGAAATTTAAAGCAAATTGGTTGGGCCCCTTCATAATTGTAGGTACCTGCGGATCAGGGGCATATCAACTCTCCACCCTAAAAGGAGATGTTCTTGAAGAACCTATCAACACCCAACATCTCAAAATGTTTTATGCATATGCATTTCCAACAAATCAGCAAAATCCAAAAAAAGCGAAAAAAAAAGAGAAAAAGCAAAAAAAAAATCATCACTATGATAAAAATCTGGCAAACAGGCGCCTCGTGATACAAAAAAAAATAAAAATCAGAAAAATTGTAATAAACACAAGTGGTGAAAACCTAGAAACAAGCGCTACTTGCATTAGATTAGTTTCTCCATCTATCAAGCATGCTTGCGCCCATCCGCACACATGCCCATATCTACATCCATCTCATCTGATCATGTTAGCCATCAACAACTTATCCATGCCAACAAGAAGCTTTAACGAAATATATCTTTTTTGGAAACTTAGCGTAGTCACCATCCTCAATTTTCCAAACAACTTTACACCCAATGTTCCACCATGGCTTGGGGATCAATGTATATATCCATAATCATCAGTATGTTTCATAACTAGGGGCAAAATCCTGATCTCCCATCATCCTATTTTGAGATCATCAAAACAAGCAAGCAACATAAGCAAACAACAAAACCAATGTGCAAATCAAAATAAAAAATAATGAACATTAGATCACATCCAACTTCAACAAAATGAGAAATTAAAACAAACTGAACAAATCAAAGAAGCAATGATTGGATAAACTTTTCTGAAGAGGTGATCCTTTTGGAACACTTGGTTAATCAGTTGTATTTTGATTTATGCTATCACATCTCCTAGAAACTTGATGTAGATCATCTCACAAACTTAACCAATTAGAGATACGTCTTTCTCCCAACTCACCTAATCAAAAAGGTGATTTCTCTCCACAAAGCAATAGGAGACTCACAAGGTTACTAACCCTCTCAAGTTGCCTCAACACACCAAGGAGTCACTCCTACTACTCAAACTTCCATCCAACCATGGTAGCATGCACAAATAGGTCATAACAATATATTGAGACCCAAGACCAAACACTTCTACACCAAACACCATAGATCCCCTATAAGACCAACAACACTGGCTCTTTTCCAAGTATGAGCACCAATGGCTTGCTCACACAACTCACAATGCCAAGTAGGTATGCACCAACCCAAAGGTTCCAAAGGACACATCAATGGAATTATTCCCCATGACTAGAACACAAGTCTAAACCCTCTCAACCACCCTAGAAAGCATCTTGACTCTTTGTTGTCTTGACACTATTCACAAAGACAAAAAAACCAATGGGGTAGTCATATTTCATTGATCCATTCACTGTTTCTAACCCTCCAAATGTAAATGGTGAAGATGGAGAACTAATAAACCATTCCCCTAACATTCAACTTCAACATTAACCCCAACAATCAGTTTGATCTTGCAAGGTGAAAAGGATTCAGTCTGTTGCCTTATGGTGACAGGCATACACAAGTTTGAGGACAGTCAACAAGTACTTGTCATTTGTCTTGTTTGTGAGGAATCCAACCCTGGCTATGCACTTAGAACATCCCCACACACCCTTCCAAAGGTTATCCACTCCACAATCTCACCAACTCATCTATTCCTTGGTTTGCAAATGCACAAATGCAATCCACTGTCTTATGATGTCAGTCATACATGAGGTTTTAGGACAATCAAATCTTTTGATTGTTTAATGGATGTATGGACACATGATGAATTATAAAATGTGTATAATTATAACTCACACCATATTACTCCTTCACTACCCTTCCAACACTTAATTTGTGAGCATACCCTTCCAAACACCGCCAAAGTTCTGTTTTCTCATATTGAGATAGGGATTTCAGTCCTTGTACTCTTCTTTAGCATGTGCGAACTCCATCATGAAACTCTGCAATCATTGGAAGAAAAAGAGATACATATTTAAAATATTTTCCATCCATTGGATGGTGTTTCAACATGAATATAAAGAGTTTTAGATTTTCCTTTGTCTCAGATTGCCCTAGTTTGGGGTTTTGACAATTTTTTAAGGAAAAACAAAATATCTTCTTCTATAGTGTACCAAATAAAATGAAACCCCTTAGAAATGGAAGAAGACTCATTCAATAATCATTACAAATAATTTTTCAAAGCAAATGAATAATATTTGGCAATGAACAACTCATTGGAGTAGACTGTCATGTGGAAAAACAAAGGGAAGTGCAGAAAGTTTCAAGATTTTTATTGATTCTTCCTTCATACATTTAAAAACAACTTGGTTTGACCTTTCCAAGTTCTATTCATGCATCCACATGGTGGTTACAACTTCTCCAACTAAATTTCAAACCATATGTACGTTGGGTACAATAATGCAACCTTTTGTGTAAATGACAACTTGACAACTTTGTGTCAACATTTTGCAACATTGACAACTTTTAGTTCTAAACCTTCTTATGACCCAAAACTCATCAAAATAGGTCCAAACAGGTATAAAATACCCTTACATGACATTAAACATAAATTTTGACTCATTGAGACACATTGTCCACATAATGACAACTTTTACAATTCTGACAATTTGACCCAATAATGACTTGATCTAACATCTAATTATCATAATGACCTTATTACATCATAAATGGTCCCAAAATACCTTATTTACATATTTTAAACTTCAAAACACAAAAAAATCATACTTAGCCTCACAGAGGCTTGAGGGCCAACTAGGTACTCCTACACCACAACTTAAGGATGTCATTTGACTAGATGAGCAAGGATGGAGATCTGACTTCTTTGTTTGTTGTCTGTGAGTTGATTTCTAGTAATTTGTGGATTTTTTTGAGGATATGATCAACCACAAGATCAAGGAAGACATTTCAGATTGACATGAACATAATTGTCTCTTGCCTATTTTTATGCAAGTGATACTCAGGTCATCTCGATCTTCATATCTAGATGCTTGTAATGCTTGCAATATCAAAATCCATGCAAGAAGTACTCAAGTCATCATGGTTTCATATACCATTGGTTCTTGTATTAACTTTCAACATTTTAAAATCTCAATGATGACAAAAAGCACAATCAAAAGATTCTAAAGATGACATTGTTAGGTTGCATTTCATTTAGGATTGCATCTATGGACTCTCCAAGACTGGGAATATTCTAACTTTGATTGAGTACATCAGACATTGGTCAAAAAGAACCATATCATATCATTTAGATTGATTGTTATTTAATTTTGATATCATTTAGATTCATTATCATTTAGTTTTCATATCATTTAGATTCGTTATCATTTAGTTTCCATATCATTTAGATTCATATCATTTAGTTTTATTATCATTGTCATTTAAGTTTTAACATCATTTTCATATCATATCATTAATTTTAATATCATTTAGGTCCATTCATTAGGCATTTGTATATCACTTAATTAACTAATTTCATATCATTATCTCATCATGGAATTATCTATGCATTATCAATTAAACTCATATCATTTCATACAATAGCATTTGCATTCATAAGAATTTTAAGTACAAAGAAGACACATAGATCATTGCATCCACACATATAAGCATGCATCACGTCCATTGCATCACATCATAAAGGCATAAGAATATATCATCCATTCATATCATTGTAAAAAATAGCATCATAGAATATGACATATGCATCCATAGTGCAACATCCAACATCATACATACACATAAGCATGAATAATCACAACTCATCATATAAACATATCCATCACATATCACCTTCAAAATATATAGAAAAGCATCACATGAAAGTCACACAGACATCATGTATATTGATGAATCATATAGAATATACATAGCATATAGAACCAAAGTAAAAGCATCTCATATAAGTACTCCATTCATCACAATCATATAAATAAGCATGTAAACATATAGAATGCATCATAGGATCACCACCGCATATCATATCATAAAAAATAATCAATGTCTATGAACAATGATATCAGTCCAACAAGAGTGGAAATAATCAAGCTACATCATACATGTGTATACCAAAACAATTGAATCTAGTGATATCAATACAAAAATGGGGAGTCATAATCATACATAAAATAATCAAAATACATCACAGAGGGGCAAAATCTATGAGTGACTCCCTCTGGAATCTATAGGCCTAGCACCTGATCTTCCAGCTATACCTGAAGGGCCTGCACCTGCACCATCCCCACCTGGGTCCCTCCTCGAACCTGTAACCCCTCGGCTCTCTATCTCTCATTGGGAACCACCACGCCTAGAGCTCTGAACATATAAATGTGCTCATCTATTTGGGGGTAATGCCCTAAAATATAGGGCATTTTAGTAATTATCCCTCCTCATTTGATGGGCTAGCTCTCCTAAGGTGTCTCCACCCAACCCCTGGCATGTTGCCTATTGCAAAGTTTAGACAAGAGTCTTTTCTCGATCATATCTCTCAATTGTTATTTCTCGCTCTATAGTGAGTTGAGTGACCTATCCCTTTAGTTGATATACCTAGCCATGTGCCTATGCTAATTGTGTCCTCAGTTGATCAAGAATACCCTGAAGCCATTGTGGTTGTCCCTCATATGGTACCTGTGGTTGAACCTGTGGGCAGATCTATGACCGAACCTGTGACTGTGGCCCTATCCAACCTAACACTTGTCTATGTTCCTGCCTCTAGGAAACCTATCCTTGACCTTGTGGCTGTAACTATCTTGGTTGTGGCTATATTGGTTATGGTGGTGGAAATTGAGGACCCTTAGGTGCTACCGATGCCATAGGTGGTGCTAATGCCTATGGCGGAGGTCTCCTCTATGCTTGTATCCCCCATCCTCCTCCTCCATCTCCCCCATCCCCTCCCTCTCCATCTCCCCCATCCCCTCCCTCTCCATCTCTACCACCTCTACCTCCCCCCTGTCCACCATCCCCTCTACCTCTACCTCTCCCCCTCCCTCCATCTCCCTCATCCCCTCCATCTCTCCTCCTCCTCCTACCTCGAGTTGGCTATAGCTTGTCATCCTCAAATAATGGCATCGACTCCTCTAGATCTGTGAGCCTCGGGAATGGACACTCTACAAAATACAGCATATTGTTAACATCTCTTTGTATGTTGTATCAAGGAAGGCCCCCACTTTGGCCTCTCCTTATGTTCCCATGCATACAATACCATACCCTGTGGCATCCCCTATGCTCGACCATACTACCTGTAGACCCGTGTGATGATAAAACATTCAATGATGTATGGGGTCCTCCCAATTAGATGTCTCTAGGTAAGGTCACAACCTATGTAAGGTCACCACAAAACTGCAGTCAAGTCATCCTCTACCCTCCTCCAATACTCAAGCTTGCCCAACCTTTGTTGGACAACAACTCCTGCATATGCATAAACATAGGGTCTTCCTAGTAGATGTATCCCATCTGCGAGTGGTCGTGCTACTAGGATATGCTCCCAAGCCCAAATCTACAGTAAGATCACCCCATCATATACAACTTGGTGTAAATCATGATACAAGTGCATCGACATGCACGTACCCCAAGCATATCTCATCTACTCCTCTCACATCCGACCCAATATCCATCCCTATCCAACTAAAAAACCATGCCCTCATTTGTTTGGGCACAAGATCACTCCAATCAAACCTACAAGAACTAAGGAAAGTGGCTCATACTCGTCTAGCATATCTTGCCATGCAATTCAGTAACCACCAAACTGCAGATCATAAAAAATATGCCTCAAGGCCTTGGTGCCACCCTTCTCCTCAACATAATACATGACAATCTTGCCCATAACTAGAATACAAAGGATTCAATATACGTCCTCTGGGGTGACTGTCATCTCTCCAATCAACAAGTGAAAGGTGTTATGATCATTGTGCCACTGCTCTTCCAATACTGTCAATAGATCACGGTTCACTTGATACTGTGGCATATCTAGTAAGAAATTCAATCCACATGCATCAATCAACCCCCAATCATCATTAGTCAACTATGGAATCATGCTAAATGTCCCAGGATACTGTCCTCACATCTGGAGGACTCACAAATCATCCTATAGTACACCAATAGACCAAAGTCAACAACTAATATAATATATTCAGTCAACAAACATCAACTCACACGTCAACCAAGTAACAATATTTCTCTTTACGAGCGCATCAACCTGCTCTCGCTAGTGCATCCTAATTGCTCATTATGAGCGCATCCAAATATCAATTTCTCTTTACGAGTGCATCCAACTATCAATTGCTCTTTACGAGTGCATATAACTATCAATTTCTCTTTACGATTGCATCCAACTATCAGTTGCTCCTAGCGAGCATATCAATTGCTCATTGCAAGTGCATCAATTTGTTCTCACAAGCGCATCAAATCATCAATTTCTCCTAGTGAGCTCATCAAATCATCTACTTGATCTTTACGAGAACATCAAATTTCTCTTCCGAGCGTATCTATCAACCTATCAGCTCTTACGAGCACATCTATCATCGTTATTCACCTATCATTCACTCTATCTGGTTGACTAATCATCAAAAGTTGTTGACTACATCAAATTAGGCTTTCAAAAATCATATAAATCCTAAAATGGGGCATATGTGCTAAATTGCACATTGCATGCACTGAAATAGGTAAATGCACAAAAACAATTATTGTATGAGCAAAATTGCGGATCAAATGCGCAAAATCAATGAAATGCATGAAAGTTTTTATCGCATGCGCAATATGTCATATACATGATTCATCTCATATGCACTAATCTAAGGGTCATATGCACTAAAACTATTATATGAGCAAATTTAAATTTCATACGCGCGACTTAACCTAAGCTAGCCCTAGTTGGATGCACAAAATCTTGCATTGTATGCACTAAATTGTGCATCGTATGTGCTAAACTATGCATTGTATACGTTGAAACAACCCTAAATGTGCTAAAACATGTTGAAAATTTTTAAACCGACAAAAAAGTTATCAAAATGCATGAAAATTTAAATTTTTTGAATCAAAAGGGGTTATAGATCTACATACTAGTGGTCCATACGCCTTCGGTCAATCATGGCGGTGAACTCGCTCGAATCGGTGCATGTGATATGGAATGTGCATGATGACAGCTAGCTAGCACTCCATCTCAGCAAGGAATCTCCAAATAGCAAATGTGAAAATGACAAGTAAAAAGGCCCTTTTTGACCTTATATGCCTTTTTTTAAAAGGTATTTTTGGTGGGGTTTATTCATTTTATTTTTCATCCAGACCTAGTTCCTTCACACAAATTGTTTCAACATCACCACTAGCAAATATTTTTAAATATTGGGTGGTAAATCGATAATTTTTTTACAAATTAATCATTTTCGCAAAATCTCAACAAAAAATTTATCATTGCAAAAAATACCAAAGTGCTCAAACTTCACAATTTTTCCCGATTTACCTCCCGAGGGGGCATACATCATTAATAAATATTCAGGGCATCAAAATCATCAAATTTTTCAAACATTCGGGGCATCACTATCAAAGTAGTCGCACATCACGTATCGCTTAGATAATGTTTTTTGAACCAATGTGTCGTAAACACATTGATTCAAAGAGGGGTAAAATGTATACACATAAATATGGCTTGAATAATTATTTGGATGCAAATGTTATTTAAATGTTCCTCTATTATATGGTTTAATTCCTCAATTTAATTATATAATTCATTTTCCCAAATTCTTCTAAAAATTCTATTTATTCCATCCCACTTGCATTTTCCTACAAATCCACATACTCACTCCCTTTTCCACCTCATCAGACACATCAACATGTGACAATTGAAAATAGCTATTTTGCAAATTAAATTGGTTAAATATCCTCACATCACATGGGTACTTGCAACATACCTCTAGGTACTTGGACCTACATCATGGGTACTTGAACCTTGCTTGCTCCATTGATCTTAGGTACTTGAATCTTACATTTGGGTACTTGGACCTTGATTTCTCCATGCTTATTTACTCAAGGTTTCTTCTTGATCCCATATTTAGTAATAAATATGATCAATCCATCCCAACCTCCATCTAATTGGCCTTACCTCATAAATGATCTTTGTATCCTCACCATCCAATTTATGAGATTGAATCTCAACCTTTGATTCCATGCCACCTCACTCTTTCCCTTGAAAATTCTATAAATAAAGCCATTTCCAAGCATGTAGATATCTCTTATCTCTTGTTTTGCATCATACTAATGCTCATTTTCATCTATCTTATGCATCCATTTAGCTTATCTTATCTTATTTTAGTATTCTTCTTAGTTTAATATCTTGTTTATACAATGTTTATATCTTCAGTTTAATTCTTTGATAGTTTACAATTAGTAGTCATAGGAGTACTTACTGGTTTAGAATCCTCGATTCCAAATTTCTTCAAGATTTCCTTTATATACTTGGATTGAGTAATGAAAATCCCATTTTTCACTTGCAGTATTTGTAAACCTATAAAATACTTTCTCACCGATTAATGACATCTCAAATTCTTTGCACATTTCATTTCCAAAGTTATTACATAAAGAATCATTTCCACAAAAAAATAATATCATCAACAAATATGGCTGACATCAGTATTCCATTCTCATCATTCTTCATATACATGTTGATGTTGTCACTAGTCCTTATAAATCCAATCTTTAATAAGTAAGAGTGCAACCTTTCATACCATGGTCTAGGTGCTTGCTTTAGACCATATAAAGCTTTGTTCAACTTACATACCTGATCTTTATTCTTCTCTTCAATAAATCCTTCAGGTTGTTCAATATAGACTTCTTCTTCTAGTATACCACTCAAAAATGCAGATTTAACATTCATTTGATATACCTTGAAATTTTTGTAAGCAGCATATGCCAATAATGTTCTTACTCCTTCAAGTCTCGCTACAGGTGCAAAAGTTTCTCCATAGTCTATTCCTTCTTCTTGAGCATAACCTTTGTAAACTAGCCTTGCTTTATTCTGAATGACCTCTCCTTTTTCATTTAGCTTATTCCTGAAAATCCACTTTGTACTGATTACATTTTTCTCTTTTGGTCTTGGGACCAGTGTCTATGTTTCATTTTTCTTGATTTGATCAATCTCTTCTGTCATAGCATTTACCCAATCTTCATTGCTTAATGCCTCTTTTACTATCGTCGGTTCAAATTCGGATATCAGACATGTTTTGTGTCTCAGTTTGTTCCTTGTCATCACTAGAGCATCCTTATCTCCTATAATCTGACTTGATGCATGATTTCTTCTGACATATTTTGCTAACATAGGCTCGGTAGGCTCTATATGATCTTCTTCATCACTTGGTAACTAATTAATTTCTTCATTGGCTTTCTCGATAAAACTTGTTGGTTGTACATATACAAACTCTTCATAATCTTCTGGTTCTTTGGAGTTTCCTTCATCATTCGTTTCTGCAAATTCATCAATTTTCACATTTGCACTTTCCACAATTTTGTTAGATGATTTGATCAGACATTTAAATGCTTTACTCCTAGAGTAATAACCAAGAAATGTTCCTTCCTCACTTTTCTGATCAAATTTTCCATTTCTATCATCTTTGTGAACATAACATCTACTTCCAAATATTTTAAAATAACTTACATTTGGTTTCTTGTCATACCAGATTTCATAAGGTGTCTTCATAGTTCCTTTCTTTAGTTGTACTCGGTTCAAGGTGTAAACTGCAGTGCTTATTGCTTCTCTCCAAAATATTTGAGGTACTCTCTTTTCTATCATCAAAGTTCTGGCACAATCTACAATTGATTTGTTCCTTCTTTCAATTATTCCATTTTTTTGTGGTGTCCTTGGTGCTGACACTTGTCTCTTTATACCATGATCATTGCAAAATAGATTAAATTCATCAAAAATGAATTCTCCTCCTCTATCAGATCTAAGACATTTCAATTGTCTTCCTGTTTCTTTTTCAACTCTTTCCTTATACCATTTGAACATTTGAAAAGCTTCTGATTTCTCTCTTAGAAACATAACTGACATCATCCTTGAGTAATCATCCACAAATAATATGAAGTATTTATCACCATAGTAACTTTGAACTTTCATAGGACCACAAAGATCAATGTGTACAAGATCTAAAATTCCTTTAGAAGTGTAAGACTTACTTGTAAAGCTTGATTTTTTCATCTTACCCATCTAGCATCCTTGACATATTGCATTCTTAGGTTTTTCCAAGCTCAGTAGACCTCTTACACGATGCTTCTTACTTATTTTGATCAAATTATCAAAATTTACATGACAAAACCTTTTATGCCATAACCAGGTATCTTCTATTTTTGCATACAGACAATTGTTCTGAGTTGAGTCAAGGTGAAATGTATTACCTCTTGTTTGAGTCCTGGTAGCAGCCAACTTTCCATGTTTGTCATGAACTTTGACAATTCCTTTATGAAATTCTATTCGGTATCTTGTATTATTTAGTTGTGCTACACTCAACAAATTGTATTTCAAACCTTCAACCCAATATACATCATCACATTTAGCATTGTCAAGAAGTGTAATTGAACCTTTACCTTTCACAGGACATGGAGCATCATTACCAAATCTTATATGACCTCCATCATAATCTTATAATTTAACAAACTCGTGTTTATCACCTGTCATGTGATGTGAGCATCCACTATCTATGATCCAAGAATCATTTTTATTTATGTGTGATATTAAGGCTTTTTCTTCATACCTTTCTTCATCTGATCCATCTTTGATAGCCACATATACAACTTCCTCTATCTCAGTCTCATCAGATTTATCATCATTGGATTCCTTATCAGCTACTAGGCATGTCTTTCTTTCTCTCCTTCTGAAGTCTCGATGCCTTCTGTATTGGTTGTCTTTTTGTCTGTCATCTCAGTAATCTTTCTTTTAATCATCTTTGTTAGGACAGTTAGAAGCCATATGTCCAATTTTATCACAGTTAAAACATTTTAAAGGTAACTTCCCTTTATACTTACCTTTGCCTCTCGGAAACCTTTTGGCCAATAATGCTTCAAACTCTTCTTGCTTTCTGATTTCCTCATATAGTTTGTGTACTTCTTCCATGTTTTTGCAAAATCTCTCACTTGCTCCACTGTGATTTCCTTCAGCATACTTAGACATTCTATCATTGTAATCTTTAGATTCACTAAGATGAAAAGAACTGAATGCAGATTAAACTTTGTTTACCGAAGACCCACTATTATCAAAATTACTTAACTCAAAAGCATGTAGCTTACTGATAGTAGCATCGAAAGAGACTGGCATGTTTGGTACATACCTCAATTCATTAATTGCAGAGACTCTAATGGCATAGGCAGGTAGAAGTGTTCTCAGCAACTTACTTGTTACATTCTTTTCTTCAATAGTTCTTCCTGCTCCTTTGATTTGATTGACAATTTCTTTTAACCTTGTACTGTATTGGATTATGTTCTCACCTTCATTCATTCTCATGGATTCAAGTTGTCCTCTTAGACTGTCTGCTTTTGCTCTTTGAACATGTTCATCTCCACCATATACAAATGTGAGCTTATTCCACATTGCTTTGGCATCATTACAACCTTCTAGCTAATTAAACTCGGAGTCGGTCAAAGCTAATGTTATCTCTATCATTGCTTGAATGTGTTCTTGCTTTGCCTTTATTTCTTCCATTGTCATAGGGTAGGTTCTAGGTGCAATGTAATCATTCTCCAGATAATATGTTGCATATTCTCCAATTCCTGATAAGTGCAGCTTCATCCTTTTCTGCCATGTGGTGAAACTTGACTTGTTCAGCTTTGGTGCATCCTTTTTATACATCTTCGGATCTTGCCTCAAGTACCTTTAAACTTTTCTTCCAGAGTCCAAGCTCTGATACCAATTGTTAATTAGATGAGAGAGGGGGAATCAGATAACCTCAATAATAATTACTCTAATCAAATTCAATCTCGGTAGCATTTACTTGATATGCAACTTATGACTGAAAATCATTCAAACTCATAAACAAATAAACATGAAACATTAAATCACATTTGACACCAGATTTAACATGGAAACCCTAATAGGGAAAAACCACTATGGGATTTCAGACCCACAAGAAAATACACTCTTCTAGAGTATGCTCGGTTAAAAGCAAATCCTGTTAAAGATTACATACACATTGCTAGATGTGACCCAGTCAAGGGATTTCCCTCAGATCTATTAGAATCTTCACTTTGTTAGAAGTGACCTTGTCAAAGGATTTCAAACACTCATTCAGAATGTTACCTTCCAAGAGGATTTACAAATAAGACTGTTAAGTCCACTCGGTTAAGAGATTTCCTGTCACTTACAAACATAAATAACAATAATAAAATATATCTGCAACTTCACATCTAAAATGTTAAATCGGATTCTATGTGCTCAATGTGCTCAAGATAATCTTGTCATAAGACTTATCTTTCTCCTTGTTGGGCTTCTCAATCCGTTCTTCAATCAAATCTTCAATCTTTTGTACTCGGTAATCACCTCTGTAGCATCACTGTGCTTCAGTTTGCCCACATCCTTTGTTCATCAATATTACTTTATTTATAAGCAATTCCCAACCGCTTAATCTCCTTAATCACATTTCCCATGATTAATCTTAGCCATCAGATCTTCAAACTTGACTAGGTTCATTGTATCCTTCGATCTGAAAAACGTTTTATCTTGCCTTGAAACTTGTATACCTTTCTTGGTACTTGTGCTCGGTTAGGACCATTCAATCTGTGTTGTAGATCTTACTCTTGATTTTTAATTGTTGTTGATCCTTAACTAACTTTTTGCATGACATTCCTATCTTCAATAAACCTCCAGCTCATTGGCATCCTTCATTTAATACTGTATACACTTGCTTAATGCATTTTGTTACTGCTCGGTTGATACTCGGTTAATACTGAACTTTACTCGATAGACATTTTCTTCTCGGTGACTTTTTCTTTCATTAACCGACATTGGTAACCTTGGAGTTTATCGACTAGCTCCTTGCTCGGTAAAATAGAATAGTATTAAACCTTTACTCATGAAATCTTTTCCCTTTCTTGTTCAGTCTTCGAATACACATATATAGGATATCAAAACAATCAAAACATCATAATCTCGTCACTGTCTAACTCGGTAATAGTTGCCCATTGAATAACTTATTACTCCCCTTCATTTTCACATTCTTTCTATGTCACTTACCGACATCTTTATACTCATCAAAACATACTTATTAAGATACGGCAACATCATACTGAATCAGAAAATCAATTGCTTGACATCAATGACAAAACAATAATATTAAGACAGTGATCATCCTTTATCAATTATATCATTCATCTCCAACAACCTTCTCAATATCATCAACCATCAAACTTATTGTAATGCCAACAATCTCCCAACTTATTATAATGCCAATAGCATCATCATATAATCAATTCTCAGGTTAAATAAAAGAGTTTAGAATGTTGTTGAAGTAATTTTGCATGTTGTTTCCTCAATTTCTATTGATTGTTTATGCATTAGAATTTACCAGGTAAAGGTCTGAAGCTACCAAAATCAATCATTTACCAAACCTATAATTTATTTTTTCACAATCTCTTGATCTTGATCTCAACACTCCTTGGATCTTCTCTAGAGCTTTGAATCTTACCAAACCTGCTCAATTACCACTTGGTGAATATAAAACTTGGACATGATATGATTCATGATGTTTACATGTTGAATGAAATTTTTAAAAATTATGTATTAAAACAATTTGTGTCTAGTTTCCTAGGTTTCATATGCACAATAATACCAATAATGAAATAATCTTATTCCATGTTCTATATATTAAAAATAGATAATATTTTTTATGCACCAATCCATCTTAATTTTAAAATCATTGTACATTAGACAAAACTTAATCACCTTCAATATAGATGTGCTTAAAAATATTTATTTTTTCTCAAATTTAAATAAATTACATGGGAATTAAGAAAAGATGTGAAAACATAATTATTTTTTCTAAAGTTCATTTTTTATGTGAAATATCAAAACGATATAATTTTTTAAAACATAAATTAGAAACTCATGTTCAAATGGTAAATAAAAAATATGCCTAAAATATTATTATAGTTTCATTATAAATTTTAGAGGAAATTGGAAAACAATGTTTATAATATGTACACTTATATACAATTCCTTTTCTTTACTAGGTCTTATCTACAAACTTCAACAATAAATTCATAAAGTTTGATCATAAGTGATGTCCCTAATGTGGAAGACCAAATATACCTAATTCTATAGTTGATTAAGTGAGAAGGAACAACCTAAAAAATATAAAAAATTGTTGACAATATAGTAAAGAAAAATACAATTATTTACCTTGTCTACTTTAATCCTAAAGGTCAACACATCAAGTTATGGTTATTGGTGGAGTGATTCCTCTATATACTAGATATTCTATTCTCTAATATTATAATTTATTTTTATCCAAAGACATAAATGTCTGAAGCAATGATAAGGCTCCTCTATTTAGTGTTTTTATATGATTTTCTAGGAGTTCTTATAATCTAAATTGTTTCTACTTACATCTTCACTTTTCATATCAAATCCATATTCAAAAGTATAGTATTAGTTCATTCATAATTATTTTTAGAATTATTGTTTAATTTCTTTGAAGGTATAACTATATAAGTGTCATAATATATAGTAGTTCCACTTTTACCTAACATACAAGATATTGGAATGGTAAGGTATATTTTTGGTTTTCAAATGTAGTGAGCTAATTGATAATAATTGGTGTTGGTGTATAATTCCACGCAATTTAGCTCACCAAATTTTCATAGTTTCTATGAATAGATGCACACGTTTTAGATTTGCAAGATAAATACATGAAAAGGAAAATAAAATTATACAATAGTATTTACTATTATTTTTGGATGTTGAGAATTGTTTGTTTAGAAGTTGTGAGCTTTATAAAAGGTTTTCATTGCTAATTGAAACACGATCTTCAATGAGAATTGAATAATAGAGTTTAGAATATTTTAAACCCTTGATTCCTTCCTTTAGTGGTGGATCCAAACCTTTCAATTTTAATGCTTTTTTTAATATATTAGTGACTTCTTTTGGTGGATTTACCCAATTATGTAACCTTATAGTCTTTAGGAATATAGCTTTGAAAATTGTTGAACTTTATTTTGGTATGTCTTCCTCTATCAATAACCTTTTAAGATCCACGCCTTTACTTTTAGTTTTTTTTCCCTTTTCATTATGACTCAATAAATTTATACTTTAGTGATTCCTTGTGGTAGAATTTATCATGTCTCCTTTTAAAAAATAGTACTTAATTTATAGTAAGTCTAATTATCTAGAAATAGTAAATTAAGATCTATAGATAAACCAATAAATATTGTCCTTTATGGTTAAATGATCAAATCAAATTTAATATTAAATTAATAAATGGAATTTGAAATGTTTTGGAAGAAAAATATTGCATGGGAAATTGGAAAGCACATTTTGGAATGTTAGGTGGCATGTGGAAACTTTTGACAACATGGGCGAGTAGCAAGTTACAATTGAGAGACTTAGGAGGTGGAAGGCAAGTGGAAGAGGAATTGAATTCTTAGAAATGCAAAGAATCTTCCCTCTTGGTCACAAGTTTTGAATATGCTTGTTATTTAGAGGTTTTGGTACCATTTCTCATTCATTTAGTTGTTATTTTACTAATTGTTTTACTATTCTTTAGAGGCTATAACACTTGTGAAGAAGGAGGCCCAAGAAAAGGATGTGAGGGTTTCTAGGTGGACTAAGGATGAGAGTTAGAGGTTCACTATGGTGTATTCTCATACATACAATACCATTGTGTTGAAGGTTAATATTTCATAATTTTATTTATGCATTTTGTGAGTGTTTTTTTAGTAGTTTGTTGGGTTTGTGGAGAGATTGTATTTACAAATATCTCTAGTGTTGATAACATCATAGTGTTTTTTTATTACTATTATTTTATGATCAAAATAGTTATTTTATCATCTCCAAATATTGTAATAAGTTGGGTGAAGTTTCTCTAGAAAATGTGTAGTTTAGTTGTGCATGTTGGCATTGTATGCACTCAATTTTAAATAGATTATTGTAGGATTTTTTTTTAAAAGCTATTTTCTAGGGTTTGTCAGTTTATCATAGAAAAATGCATGTTTCTTTATGTTGCAAGACTGAATATACCATTCTATATCATTTTGTGTTGATTTCATTGGTATTATGTGAGTGAATATGCAAGCAATACCTTGAAAATATTTGATGTATGTTCAACAGTTACTAGGTTTTTATTAATAGAGATAAAATACCCAAATCCAATTTAAAAATAATATTTGGAGTTTTTACAATGGTATTAGAGTTGTGATCTTGTCATTCGAAGGGTTTCATAGAATTTATGCAACCAAGTGAAAGGGAAAGAAAGTATTTGCAATGTGAGAAGAACATAGGGCTTTTGGATAGTTCTTCCTAAAACTTAAGACTTACATGGAAATTAGAACAAGAAAGATATGTCTAATATAGAGGAAATTCATTAAAAAAATTCTTCAAGAATTCCAAAATAGTCTAAGACAAACTACAAAAAGCCTTGTGCAATCAAAAAAGTAATAAAGTTACTAGTAGAGAAATTATAGGGTACAATGTATATACATGAAAAGGGGATCACTTTAGAAGTGGCTATAGTCTCAAACACATACCCTTCTAACACTTCACAAAGTATCTTTTTACCTATTGGTAATCAACAAATTAGAGCCCACCTTCTTATTAAACACACCTTGAGACTGAGAAGGGGGGTGAATCAATCTTCATCAATCACTTAAACTCTTCAATCATAAATTTTCATTGAATTATTCCTTAATCTGATTTTAAAAAATGAAAGATAGAACAATGAATGCAATACATAAGTGAACACTGGATTTATGTGGAAAACCCAAGAAGGGAAAAACCATAGTTAGAGTTAACTCACAATATATGAACAAGATTATAATATTTATTTTAGGAACACTACCAAGGAAGCTCACTACTCCCAGAAGGAGTTGTAGGCTAAGGTGCACTACTCCAAGGCAAGATACAAGGGACTTGCAGGCTAAGACACACTACCTCAGGGAAAGATACATAGAACTTGAAAGGGAAACTCACTATCTCTAAACAATATATATGAACATATGAATAAAGAAGTTTACCAACTACTTGTTCTTCTTCCTCCAAAATTATTTCATCCATTATATATCATTCATAATGAAAATAACATCAATTAGGCTAGCCTAATTTGATGTGACATGTAGATATAAATAGTCGGCCCAAAAATAATCTTAAAGGCAATGTGGAAGGTAGAATGAAGCATGTGAAGAATCACACGATGTCGACACACCTTCCTATCCATCCATAATCAATGCCTATAGTTCCACACACTATCACATAGACCAAAACAACATAGGTTGGCTCTAAGAGATAAAATTATTAATGTCGACTGAATAAACTAACTCAAAACATGATGTAGACCATCAAAAACACTTGTTGATGCACCATATAGAATCATTAGACACGAAAATAGCTAAACCATCAAACCACACCACTAAAATTATTGAAGGTTGAGGAAAGCAATGCATTCCTACAAACTTTCATTGTGTTACTACACAAGCCGATACACAGACTAACATAACTTCAACTGTAGATCAAATGAGAACCTAGAAAGTGACATATATGTGAAATTTGTATCCACCAACATCATACTACTACCACAAGAACTGATGAAGCAATGTGCCATAATGCAAACCAAAATTCTGGGGAGAATTTGATAGACTATTAACAAAATAATCACACTTAGTCAATACCAACTACGAACCACTGAGATCTTCTTCAAAGCTTCAGAAAAGCCATAAGACAAGTGGATATACCATTTGAATCATCCACAATCAATTTCCACACATTTTCATGAACACTGAACTAATCTTTTGTTACTGCACTGGCTGAATATATATCCAGACCAAAGATATCAACAAGTTTGACAACTAAACACACATCTAGACCAAAGATATCAACAAGTTTGACATCAATAACAACAGAAGCTCATATTCACAATAGAAACTTTATGAATTCATTGCTCAAATTTATATACAAGGCCTAGTAAAGAAAATGAATTATACACAAGTGCAAATTATAAACATGGTTTTCCACCTTCTTCTAATTTTTTTAGAATGAGAATTATAGTAATATTTTTGGAATAATTTTTTATTTACATTTGAGCATGAATTTTTCATTTTATTTTTAAAAATAAAATCATTTTGATGTTTTACCTAAAGAATGGACTTTAGAGAAAATTATTATGTTTTTCACATATTTTTTAATTCCCATACAATTTACTTAAATTCAAGGAAAAAGATATATTTTCAACACTTCTATATTGAAGGTGAACTAACATACAATAATTATAAAAATAGGATGGATTGGTGAATCAATAAATATTATCTAGAACATGGGATCAAATTATTTCATTATTGGTATTACTGTGCATATAAAACCTAGGGAAACAAGAAATTATTTTAACACAAATTTTTTAAATTTCATTCAACTTATAAACATAAATTACATCATGTCTAGGTTTAATATTCAAAAAGTGGTATTTGAGCATTTTTTTTGAAGATTTAAAGATCTAGAGAAGATCCAAGGAGTGTCAAGGATAAAGAAGATCAAGAGATTGTGAAAGAAATAAATTATAAGTCTTCTTAATAGAGGAAGGTTGTTGTGTAGGATAACTATCAAAGAAAAAAAGATTGCACTTTTGAAAGAAATTGAATCCAAATAAAAGATTACAAAATCTGGTTTAGTGCTACCACAAAGAATCACTAAAGTATAAATTCATTGGTTTGTAGTGCAAAGGAAAAAAAAATATTGAAAGTAAAGTTGCGGATCTTAAAAGGTTATTGATAGAGGAAGATGTGCCAAAATAAAGTCGCAACTATTTTGCAAGCTACTCCTAAAGTCAATAAAGTTACATATTTGGGTAAATACACTAGAGAAGTTAGCAATCTTTAAAAGGCACTATAATGAAAACGTTTGGAGACACTACCGAAGGAAGAAATCAAGGGTTTGATTTATAAAAATCCCTAGCAAAGTGAATAAGTTGCTCAAACTAGGTAGTATCCCACTTCTAAATTGTCAAAACTATAGATGATTGTATGTTCTTGGATAATTAAAGGAAGCTTTCCATAGAAGATATCATGACTTGAATGGAGAACTCATTTGCACAAGGAAAATCATAACATCTTGCAACCCACTAAAGTAATGCTTACAAGTCACTTTAAATTTTGTTTTAATTTTTTATTTTCTTTCTTATTTTCATCAAATCTCCTTTCAAACAATCCATTTCACATGGTAAATTTGTATTTTCTTTCTTCACTTTTTTTTTGCAGTCTTTTCTATTAATTTTTTTTATTTCTTATGCACTCAAATTTACCTAGCATTATCTCTTTGTACTTGATTGTAATTCTCTTCAATGTATTGATACAATTCCATATTCTTCCTACAAAATGTTGATTGACTTTGGTAACTTCACACTTATACCTAGTAAATTTAATACATAGATGATAAATAATGGATGCAACAACACACTAAGTTGCCACAACAATATTCTAAACTCTTTAATTCAACTTGAGAATCAATCACATGATGATGCACATCAATATAGAGGATTTCAATACATTTATCCACTCATTAATTTATGTGTTTCAAATATAAATGAAGCCAACAAATAATTTTTAACATCCAAAAATAATAGTAAAGACTATAATAATTCTATTTTTTGTTTCCTGTATTTAGCATGAAAAACTAAAACACACAAAACTATTCATGCAAACTATGATCTTTGGGTGAATTGAGTTGCATGGCATTATACACAAGCATCACTTATCAATAATGAGTTCACTACATTTTAAATCCAAAAAAAGATATCTTACTACTCCAATATCTTTTATGTTAGGTAAAAAGTGGAATTAGTAGAGATATTATGACACTTATACTTAGGCTTGCCACGAACTTAAATAATAATTCTAGAACTAATTATGAACTAACTAATCATATGTACTTTTGAATATGGATTTGATATGCAAGGTGAAGATGTAACTAGAATCAATTTAGATTATAAACACTTCTAAAAACATCATATTAGTAAAAAATACTAAATAGAGTTGCCATATATCAATGCTATAAACATTTATGTATTTGGATAAATTCTTTAATAAGATTGATCTAAAGGAATCACTCCACCAATAACCATATATTGATATGTTGACTTCAATGATTAAATTAAAAAAGATAAATTGATATATTCTTCTTTACTATATTGTCAACAATTTTTTAAGATGCTTGAGGTTGTTGTTTCTCATTTTATTAGTTATAGGAATTAGGTATATTTGGTCTTCCACATTAGTAACATCACTTATGATGAAACTTTATGAATTTATTGTATAAATTTACATATAAGACCTAGTAAAGCGAAGAATTGTATACAAGTGTAAATTATAAAACATGGTTTTCCATTTTTCCATTTTTCTTTAAAATTTGTAAAGAAAACTATGATGTTTTAGGAATATTGTTTTGTTTACCATTTGAACTTGAATTTCTATTTTTATGTTTAAAAATTAAATCATTTTTATGTTTCACTTAAATAATGGACTTTAGAGAAAATAATTATGTTTTCACATATTTTCTTAATTCCCATGTAATTTATTTAAATTCACGAAAAAAAAAATTTCAACACTTCTATATTGAAGGAAATAAGTTTTGTCCAATGTACAATAATTATAAAACTAGGATGGATTGGTGCATGAACAAATATTGTCTATATCATGGGATCAAATTCTTTCATTGTTGGTATTAGTGTGAATATTAAATCTAGAGAAATAGACACGTAATATTTTTTCATACACAATTTTTTAAAATTTCATTCCACTTGTTAACAAGAATTACATCTTGTCTATGTTTTGCATTCATAAAGTTGTATTTGAGTAGGTTTGTGAAGAGTCAAAGCTCTAGAGAAGATCAAATGAGTGTTGAGGTTAAAGAAGATCAAGAGATTGTGAAATAAACATATTATAGGTCATTTGAATAGAAGAAGATCATTGTGCAAGATGTGGGCAAGAAGAATCATAGCCACTATCAAAGAAAAAAAATATTTCTCCTTTGACGGAAATTGATCCCAAATAAAAGATTACAAAATTTGGTTGAGTGCTGCCATAAGGAATCACTAAAGTGTAAATTCGTTAAGTTATAGTATAAATTAAAAAAATAGCTAAAAGTAAAGTCACAAATATCAAAAGGCTATTGATAGAGGAATCCATGCCAAAATAAAGTTGCAACTATTTTGAAATCTACTTCTAATACTACTCTTTGTGTGAATCCACCAAAGGAAGTCACAATTTGTTTTTAAAAGCACTACAATTAAAAGGTTTGGAGCCACCACTGAAGGAAGTATTGAAGGGTTTGTTAAAATTCCCTATTAAAAGTGAATAAATACTTTTAATAAATTTCTTAGACAAAGGTAGTAGCCCAATTCTAAATTTTCAAAGCTATATATGATAGGAGGTTCTTAGGTAATTAAATAAGTTTCTTGAAAGAGATAATCATGACTTGCAAGGATAACTCATTTGCAAAAGGAAAATCGTGGCATCTTCCAATCCACCAAAGTAATGCTTGAAAACTATTTTCTTTCACAAACCATTTTAATTCTTCTTCCAATTCCTCATTTTCATTCTAATTTACATAAAATATTCTTTCAAACAATTCTTATTAAAAAATAAATTTGCAATTTCTTGAACTTCACTTTTTTACTATAGTTTCCCATTAATTTTTTAAATTCATTCTTATGCAATGAAATTTAATACTTAGTGTTGTTTATTTGCACTTAATTGCGATTGTCTAATCTCGCATTCTTTCTTCTAAATAATGATTGCTTTTGATAGATTCACATCATTACCTTGTAAATTCTAATACACAAACAATAAATAGAAATAAAGACTATCAATATTATAAATACTTTTATTTAAAATGAGAATCAATTACATGATGATGTACCTCAATACAAAGGTTTTCAATACATTTATCCACTCTTATTACATTTTATGTTTCAAATTGCAATGAAAACTCTTTAGAGAGCTTGCAACTTCTAAAGAAACAATTTTAAATGCCCAAAATTAATAGAAAAGACTATAATAATTAGCGGATAGGCTATTCTCTGTGGGAGAGCTCCCCACCGGAAATTTATCTCATGCCAGTAAATAATTGCCATTTTTCCTTTTCCGTAGTTTTTTTCTGTCAGGTCTCACGTCGTTTTTTTTATTCTCAATTAATCTCCCAGGATCCACTGAAGACTTGAATGCAATGTATTAATTAATAAACATGCTACAAGTTTTGGCGGAAGACGCAGACCCAATTGAGTGGAATTTGCAACTAAGTATACGGTCAACACAGTCAACAAAAAACGTACTGCACTTTATCAATTATAAGATTTGGTATATTTGATCTTCCTCATTAGTGATATCACTTATGATGAAATTTTATGAATTTATTGTTGAAAATTACATATTAGGTCTAGTAAAGAAAAGGAATTGTATATAGGTGTAAATTATAAACATGGTTTTCCATTTCTAGAATTAATGAAGAAAATTATATAAAATTTTACAAATATTTTTTTTGTTTATTGTTTGAGCATAAATTTATATTGTTATGTTTAAAGATGGCATCATTTTAATGTTTCACTTAAATAATAGATTTTAGAGAAAAAGAATACTTTTTCACATGTTTTCTTAGTTCCCATGTAATTCATTTAAATTTAAGGAAAAATATTATATTTTTCAACATTGAAGATGAATAACTTATATGAATGTACAATGATCAAATGTTTTAAATAGTACCTTCATATATATTGATAAGTTATTTTTAATGTGTGTCACTTTAGATTGATATTAGCAACAAATTCTTGATTTTTTTTTGTGGATTTGAAATCCCAATTTCAAGAGAGTATTGGACCTAGTTCAATTTCAATATTAAGGGAAAATTATGCTTTCATTGTTTATTTTGTTTATGTCTTGCCTTTGGAATGTATATTGGCACCTAATAGAGAGTATTTTTATTGGTTGTATAATAGATTATATATGTTAAATATTAGTTTGGAATTCCATCTTTCTTGCATAGTTTGACACCACATTGTTTATTACTAGAATTAGTTTTAAAATAGATTATGATTATGATATTCATATTTAACAAAATATAATTTATAAGATTCTTTTCTATATTCTCCTTGAATTATTGTTGCCCTCCTCTTAATAATAGGTTTTGGATGCTTAAAATTGTTTACATAAAAAATAAATTAAAAAAATCTTTCATTTTTATTCAAAAGACATTTAAATGTTTCTCTTAACAATCAATGTTCACATCTTTACTTTAATTTGTTGTTGTCATTCACATTACTCTTTCCATTCCTATTACACCAATGTGATAGCCTTACATCTATCTTTCTCTATAAAGATGATAGTCATAATTCCATAATTTAAACCAAATCAAACTAAACCATAATAATAGGTTGGAATAAACCCTCTTTATAAACTAAACTATAGTAAGATGTTCAATAAAACTACTCTTTTTGCAATAAAAAGTCAAATAAATACTCTAAGTAAATGGAATAAAACTGAAATTATAGATGAAAAGAATGTTAAAGATGATTATATATTTCTAACTCAACTTTAAATGTATAATTTATTTTTATTTATTTATTTAGTTGAATGACATTACACAACAAAATAAAAATTACAAAATATCTATGCAACACCTAAAATGCACTTTTGACTATATATATTAATTAATTGAAAATTAGAAACTGTTATAT
Organism: Cryptomeria japonica; assembly: GCF_030272615.1. Classification (NCBI taxonomy): domain Eukaryota; kingdom Viridiplantae; phylum Streptophyta; class Pinopsida; order Cupressales; family Cupressaceae; genus Cryptomeria; species Cryptomeria japonica. The sequence goes on from NC_081414.1 coordinate 700,259,006, forward strand.
TTTATTTTTTAATTAATTACGCGGAAGGCATCTCTTATATGAGATGCATCGACTGATTTTAAAAATCAATGGGTCAAATCTCACCATAACCTATGCAAGACGATTGGGAAAAAATTATCCATTGATTTTTTCACTTCCTCACTAGCGGCTGAAGCTATTCTGGCTCCAAAATAGGCCTTTCGTATAGTGTGATAGCGACGTGTTAGTCAATCACAATTGTTTATTGCAAAATCGACGATGTAAAATGCGTGACTGACATGCGTGTTAGTCAATCTGTACTGTCGTTTTGAAGCTAGAATAGATGCGTCCCTCACTAGTTGCACGTGATCATTTGCTTGCAAAAAAATTTGCCTGCTCTGACAACACGTCATATGTCATCCAATGGTCATGCTTTCATAGTCTCTATCAGTACATATGAGATATTAATGCTAACCACTCGGTTACATCCTACAAGCACGGACCTGGTGTATTAATGTCAAGCATGCTTAAATTAAATTCAAAAATATCCTTTCTTGCTAATAGATTGAATGAACATCATGACAAAGTACACTCAAGAAGGGAAGGCTTTAAAACCACTTCAAATACTTTATACGGAAAAATGAATTGGGTAAAATACTTTTAAAATATTCTTTACATTTGGTATTGGGTTCTAAAAGGAGTAAGTATATATACCAAAATTTTACAAATTATATTATTTTATAATTTTGACTTATATATTAGTGGTGATTTTATTGATTGATTAATTAAATGTTATACTAGACATAAAACTAATATAAATATTGATAAAATTGAGTAAATAAATATATAATGAATATTGAAAAATTAAATAAAAACAGATTCAAATGTGTGTTTATGCAATTTAAATTAATTTTTAATGATTATCTTTATTATTATATTTTATTATAAATTATAAAATATTATTAAATTTTTAATATTATATTTTCATCTTGTAGCTTTTTCATTTCGATGTTGAATTATTGAGTATGATATGAAATGTTGATGTAAACAAAAGTTTAGACAATTGAAATCTAAAAACCAAAACAATAATAATATAATATATACTTTATATATCACAAATTAAATTATGTTTGCTTATTTATACTTATTATTATATACAATAGTTATATTATTATATATTATAATTTATAATAAAAATTATTAATTACAATAGAAATTGTAGACACCTAAAATTGTCTAGTCTAATTAAATAAATATTTAATTTATTTAATTACTTTAGCCTAATTCTTCTATTAATTAAATAAATCTTTATTTATTTAATTAATTCATTTATCCTCTTCTAGCCTTATTTCTCATTTAAATAAATACATTTATTTATTTAAATAGCCCTTTTCCTAAATTAAATAAATACTTTTATTTATTTAATTAATTCATTAACATTTTCCACCCATGACACATGTCATTCATCTCTTAATTCATACACTGCCTACCCTCTTATTATTTTATTATTTTCTCTACCTACCCTTTAATCATAGCCGACCATTTATCTTTTACACCTCTCAATCTTATCCATTCATTTCTTATAGTGTCTTCTGTATAAGGAGATGCTTCCTTCATTATCAAACCCTCACTATGCATACTGACTATTGGATCAATTGACTACACTACGCCTTTGCACTTTCATATGCGATCCTACTTGCAACCACATTTCCATTCTTTGTTGAGCTCTTGTGCACGTAAAATCTGAGAGCAAATATATCAAGCAAGATCAATGGAGATAGGAAGAATGGAGATTCAAACCCTATTGGACATGTGATGGTATAATCTTTGTGATTTCATTTGATTTGCATTGTCTTAGGTAATCTTCATATGTTATGGTGGATCTTTGTTGTTGTTAGGCTAGGGTTTTTGTGGTTGAATTCATTTAGTCTTTCAACATTGTTGTTATCCATTTTCACCGTATACATTTTGGCACACCCGGTGGGACTGTTGTCCCTTTTGCATCTAACATCTTTTGTTGCAGATTTTTGTTTTGAAGTTGCAGATTTGACATTTCCGACAACATTTTGATATTTCGCGTCTGCACACTTTCGGATTGCATTTTTGATTTTCTGTCGTGTCTGTGAAATCCAGAACCGTGTCTGTGTCTTCGACAATATTTTATTTTTTTGCAGATTTCGGGAAACGCGTTTGTATTCCATAGTCGCGTCTGTGAAGTCTTCAGGCACATCTGCGTTAGGAAAATGCATCTGCGTTTGGGAGTCGTGTCTGTGTCAAATCTAGGCGCGTCTGTGTTTGTGACAACTATGTTTGTGTTCGGTTGTTACGTTTTTGGTTTCATTGATTTAGTTTTTCGTCATTCAAATTTCAGATCTGGTTTATATTGATCTAACATCTTCAGATCTAGCTAACAAAAGTGGTGCAGTTTGTCTTGAAAGCAAAATCATTTTGTTGAAGGCCCCTATTTCACAAAGTCTTTTGGATCTAAAATTTACATAACTTGTGTGCTTGTAGGAAGGGGTGATTATTTCAAACAATCCAAACCACTAATAGATCTTTGTTGCAGGACCTTGGCAAGGGTTTTTGATCTTTCATTGTGTGCCTTGTTTTCATAGATTAGCAAACACTTCAATTGGTGCACTAAAATTGAACCATTGTCTTTTGTGTCTTGAGCAATAAGCTCTTTTTGTTTAATCTTTAGAGGGCCTGTCTCCCCATGTGGTCATTAGGACTACTAGTGAGGAGAGAATGACCCAAGTGGTGGCAAAAGAAAAGCCATCTTCTTCCAAACCACTATAAATAACTATATCCATGGTGAAAACTATGGATAATGTATGCTGATTAGTTCATACCGACACTATGTCTCCCCATAAACCCGTTTGATCAAATTTATTTGATCAGTTGTAGGGCGTAACCCTTACTGGCTGGGAGCTTTCTGTATTTACAGAGCTGAAAGTGCCACATGTATGGCCACATGAGTGGATGCCCTTACTAGCACCTTTTTGTTTTAGAAGCCAAAATCCTTCTAGTTGTTGGGGCAGGAGGTCGGACCTCTGGTAGCGGCCCACACGCATATGATTCTTAGTAGAGATACAATGTTCGCCACGAGGAGTTTTCATGGGGACTGATGCTTGGCTGCCCCGAGAAGTGAGTGCCGAGGGTGGAGCCAGTGGGGTCAAGCATCTAAGTATCCACTCTGAATAGCGTAGCCTCAGGGGAAACTCCATGTGGGATCAACAACTATTGTCTTGGCCAACCATAAAAATTGTGCTTGACTTATTTTGAACATTCAAACATTCAAGACCAAACATCAAAACATTGTGTCTTTTGTGTCTTCAAGTGTACGCAAAACAATTTTACATCAAACAACACACTTCTCTTTGAGTCATTTTGGAGTCTAAACACTTGCAAACATTGAGTCCTCATCAACACTGTGTCCTCTTGTCATGAAAAATAGTCAAACATTCAGATTTGGTCACAACAAGCAACCTTACAGATTGGAAAAAATGCACAAAGTTTGCAGAAACACGTCTGTGTCTGACAAAATAACGTTTGTGTCATCTAAACACGTCTGTGAAGGGCAGAAATGCATCTGTGTCTTTTGAGCAACATTGCAGCATCTCAAAAATGTGTCTGTGCCATTTAAGCATGTCTGTGTCTGACAGAATAGCGTTTGTGTCCTTTAAGCACATCTGTGAAGTATACAGGCACGTCTGTGTTCAGGATTAAACACTTTCATAATTCAACAAAACAAGAACAGTCAGTTTCAGACTTATTGAGCTTCCTAGGTTATCTCTCTGGGGTTTTCATCTAGCATTCAACCTGTCTTTGGGTCTCACAAAGTCCATCATTGCTTTACATCTTACATTACATTCATATTTGTCTAAACTTGAGTCAAAAGGTCACTTGCTTGTCCTCATCATACTTTGTCAACACACTACATACAACAACATTTTGCTAAGTGGTCCCTCATCAAGGTCAATCACCTTTGGGTCTCATTTGTTCTTACTTAGAGTCAAGGTCAACTTACCTCATCAAGAGAAACTATCATCTCTTTGGAAGCCACACCTACTCTACTACATACATACTTGGTCTTACACTTTGGACATTGCAAGTAAACTTCAGATTCATTTACATTCCATCCAACTCTTAGTCTTCCATACTCTTTCCATTTTCATCTAGTCTCACACATCTTGGTCAAGACCTAGTTCATGGTTGAAACCCGTTCCCAAAAATCTAGAAGAGAAACCAAAGAGGCTCAAGAGTCCGCAAACATGAGTTCTTATGAGTATGACAATGATATCTTTTTCAATTCTGATCATACTACATTACCTGACATAGATGCCTATAGAAACATTCCAAATGTTGAGCAAATGGACACTACAAACAACAATGATACACACAATGACAATATGGACAATTTTTCCGTACATTCAGCAGAAGTGGAAAACACCATTATGAATCCTCATTTCAATCGATTGGTTGAGGAAATAATGAGGAGAGATAGACAATACTTTTTACAAGTGATGGCACAAAGTGGAACCAAGATCCCTCATGATTTTGACATGTCTCAAATAATGGAATATAGACCTTTGCAACAAACTCACCTCAACATGGATCAAAGGAGGCCTAATAGTGGAAGCAATAGAGGACCACATATGGTGCCTGAATCACCATCATCTTTGTTTCAAAAACCAGAGGTCCCATACACACATGGTCAAGCATATGATACTCACCTTCGCAGACCATTATGGCAGTCTTATGCAAAAAAATATGCTCAATAACATACCAATGCTAAGGAACCACCAAAGCAATTGGATATTCAAAGGCATGTTCAAAATTTGGACACAAGGAAACCCCATGTCAAATTTGGGGGCAACACATCAGAACAAACTCATGACATGCCTGTAGAGTATGGTATACATGGACAAAGTAGATATTCCATTCCTCATCATGACTCTATACCAAGTGGTCCATATATGCAACATCATTATAGACCTCCTCCATATGAACATGTGTACGATCAATATCATCCATATATACAACATAGACCTCCTCCAATTGGTGCCTCAAGCATGGGGTATGGTCCAAGAAGTTGATCTCCACCTAAGAGCAATTTGGAACAGCAAATCAAGGATTTACAAAAGAAAATGGAGGACATAAATACACCGAAGCCAACTTACATAATGAGAGACATATGTCCCTATCCATTTGACAAGAGCATTCCAATGCCTCCATTTCCTACACACTTTGTGACACCTAAGTTTGATAATTATAGAGGAAAAGGGGATCCTAAGGCACACATAAGACAGTTTTTCACATCTTGCATTGAGGTAGCAACAAAAGAGACATATTTGATGAGATTATTCCCACAGGAGCTTAGGTGATCAAGCTATGGAATGGTTCTCTCAACTCCCACCTAGAATTAAGTGATGGAGTGATCTAGCAGAGGCATTTATCCAACATTTCTCATACAACATAGAGACAAACATATCAGTCACCACTTTGTGCAACACCAAGCAAAGAGATGGAGAATCTTTTTCATCATTTTTACAAAGATGGAGGAATCTTACCAGTAGATGCTCTTGTGAAATTCCACAAAAACAAATGGTAGAAATGTTCACCCAGAATGTTAACAAAGACATTGGTTATGACTTGAGAAAAGCTTGCTTGTCCACCTTCAAGGACGTCATTGAAAAAGGCTTAGCAATAGAGAAGGTCCTAATTGAGCAAGGAGTCATTAAGATATTCAAGGAAAACAAAGATGACTTTAAAGGAAACGATAAGCCAAGATTTTTTAACAAAAACAAGAACACAGTCAATGATGGTGTTGTTGATGCCAATACAATATGACCAAAAATGGTTTTTTCTGGATCAAGCTCTACAAACAATCAAGTGAAAACTCAAACAACTTCAAAGTCACGAAGGAAGTACACTCCATTGAGAGAACCACTTGAGTTAGTTTTCAAGAAACTAGTGGCAAACAAAGTAATCACTATTCCAGATTTTCCTCCATATGAACCAAAGGTTAAACCAAATTGGTGGAATGATGATGAATATTGTGAATTTCATAAAAGCAAGGGACATAAGACAGGAAATTGTCACTGACTGAAGAACATCATACAAGATCTTATTGATAGAGGTGACATTGAGATTGAGGGACACTCATCCAATCAAGAACATGAGATGTTTAAGGAACCATTCCCAAAGCATGACAAGGGAAAAGCTGTAGCCACAGATGACCAAACCAATTATACAAGAGCATCTGATAACTATGATTCAACTATCAATCACATTTCAATGGACAATTATGTCTCCACCATTATCATCAAAGATAAAACGCCTGAGAATTCTACCCAAAGACCCAAGATTGTCTTGAAAGGCATTGGATCTTCTTCCGAACCTACCTCTGAATGTAATGTTACAACTCATCGAGGTAAATTCACTTTGCAAGGTGCTCCAGCTAAAAACACCGCTTCCTCATCAACCAAGCATGAGTATGACCTTGTAGAACAGTTAGGGAAGACGCCCGCGCTCATCTCCATCCTTGAGCTCTTACACATATCCCCCACACATAAAGCCATTCTTGACAAAATCTTGAGAGACACCTTTGTCCCTACTGATCTAAACATGGACCAGTTTCAAGCCATGGTGGGATACCTTTCCATTCCATACTCCCTTACATTCATAGAAGTCGATGACGCCTCTGTAAGTTAGCCACATAATGCACCTTTACACATTGAAGCCTTCATACACAAACATCGAATAAAATGAGTCCTGATAGATGGAGGAGTAGGTCTAAACATTTGTACATTGAGCACTATTAAACAATTTGGGATATTTTGATAAAGTTGTGAATTCTACAAACAAAATTACCATCAAGGCATATGATGATGAAGAGCATTCATCTAAAGGCATAGTCACCTTACCTCTCAGAGTTGGGCCAGTTACAAAGGATGTGATTTGTCAAGTCCTAGACCTAGATCTCACATACAATATATTACTAGGACGTCCTTGGATTCATGAAATGAGGGCAGTCCCATCTACATATTATCAATGCATCAAGTTTCCTCACAATGGAGTTGAAATAACAGTTAATGGAGATCCTAATCCATTCATGTACTGCAATAACTTGAGACCGAAAACTAAAATGATCATTCCAAGTAATAGGGAAGTTGTTCCTTCTTCTGCATACATTGATCCTGAATCATTAAAACCTTCAACCTCAAAACAAGGTGAGCTTAAAGGCAAATTCCAGGACAAGGGCATGGGTGAATACACTTTGAATCAAACCATGTACTTACGACAAGTCATGAGCTCACCAAAAGAATATGGAAGACCACATCCTAATAAGCAGGTATCTATCATTATACTCAAATGGGACCCTACTATCTTTCAAAGATGGGGTGAACTGGAAGAGGAAGACTTATACAAAATGCTTTACAAAGACCCTGAAAATGATACACAAGATCACATCAGCATACCATGTGAAAAGTATGGCAAAGGGTTCAAGATCCTACAAAAATTTGGGTACGATGGCAAAAGCCCTCTTGGCTTAAGAAAGGAGGGCATCATTGAACCTTTACAACCTGAATTGACATTCAAAAAGGAACGCTTGAAGGGACTTGGTTTTGTGACTTCCAAGGTCCACACTCAAAGGACAGAAGAAGCATTACAAATCAATGCTACCAAAATTCAACAAGAGAATCGCTATTCCACAGACTCCAATGAATGGGAATGGGGTTCAGATAAATACGCCAGTGACTATAAGCTCACCGAGACATTCAGAGAGCCAGATGAACCCACAGAAGAAGAGGAATTTTATGAAAAATTCAAAGTTGGTCAAGAAACAACCCTGGAGGATCCCATACAGTCCTTGCCTCTAGGTCCTAGGTTGAAATCACATAGAATGAGAACACCTGTCTCAGAATGCGCTACTAGTGATGATAATTTGGATTTGTTCATGATCGAGACTGATAAGGAGAGTGCCAACAATGACCTTGATAACTACCTCGACATACCTGAATATAACTGCATCTTCACTCTTAGCCCTGTTAACTTCGAAGACATCAAAAGCCTTCCCCTTGTTCACCACCAACTTATTGACTGGGACCATGAAGGACCTGCACAGTTTGACACATTCCAAAATGATGAAGTTTTTATTGACTATCTTGGCATACAAGATGATCTTCCCCCTGGGGACCATAAAGAAGGATACACTATAGAACTCAATAGCGTGGCATATTTTGGTGAGGGTGTCGGGCCTTCCAGTCGCAAAAATATAAAAATAAAAACAAGCCAAGGGTCTTATGGTGAAAACCACATTGTGGAGCTGTCTGACCCCAAAAAAGTAAAAAGAAAGGACATATTTGAGGGCGAAAACCTCTTTGAGGCACCCAAAGATAGAAGGCTCGACATTCTCCCAGCATCATATGAGGAAAAGTAATCCATGTTGGTAGAGGAGACTATCAAAACAAACATTGGCATAGAAGAAGTTCCACACAACATATTCCTGGCTCAATCTTTGATAGTGTCAGAAAGATCGAAATTCATAAGTTTCTTCACAGAACGACAAATCAACTTTGCATGGTCATACGCTGATATGCCTAGATTGGACCTGGATTTGGTAATGCATCATTTGATAGTTAAACCGAGGGCAAAACCAGTGAAACAAAAATTAAGAAAGATGCATCCACAAGTGGCATTATTATTCAAAGCAGAGCTTGAGAAAATATTGGATGTTGGATTCATATGCCCAATTGATTATCCCAAATGGATCTCCAACTTAGTGCATGTTAGTAAACCAGATCGTAGTATCAGAATATGTACAGATTTCAGAGACATCAACAAAGCTTGTCCTAAGGGTGATTTTCCATTACCAAATATTGACTTGACTGTCAATCTCACAGCAGGTCATGCGATGTTATCTTTGATGGATGGATTCTCTGGTTACAATCAAATAAAAATCGCATTCGAGGACCAGCACAAAATAGCATTCACTTGTCCTTGGGGAGCTTTCTATTGGAATGTTATGCCCTTTGGGCTAAAAAATGCAGGCGCTACGTATCAAAGGGCCATGACTACTATCTTTCATGATCTCATGCACGTGATTGTGGAAGATTATGTTGACGACCTCGTGGGTAAATTAATAGATAGAGATACACATCTCGACATACTTTCAGTGATCTTTGATCGGTTGGAAAAGTATAAAGTAAGATTAAACCCCAAGAAATGTGTCTTTGGAGTAACCTCCGGGAAGCTCCTAGGATTCGTTGTATCAAAAAGAGGAATCGAAGCCGATCCAACAAAAGTCAAGGCCATCCTAGAGATGCAACCACCAAGAAATATCAGTCAACTTCAATCTTTGCAAGGGAGGCTCCAGTCCATACGAAGATTCATAGCACATCTTGTAGATAAGTGTAATCCTTTTCAGCACTTGCTACATAAAAACATCAAATTCAAATGGGATGATAATTGTCAACAAGCTTTCCAGACACTCAAAGATTATCTTATGAATCCACCAGTTTTGATGCCACCAGTTCCAGATCAACCTCTATTACTATATATATCAGCTACTTCAACAGCACTGGGGGCACTCTTAGCACAACAAGTTGCTGAGGGCAAAGAAAAGGCAGTATAATGACAGTCGCACATTGGTGGGATACGAGCTAAACTACACACCAATTGAGAATGCATGTCTCGCTATGATCTTTGCTTCGCAGAAATTATGACATTACATGCTAACTCATAAGACTAAGCTGGTTGCAAGGATCGATCCATTGAAATATCTTCTCAATAAAGCAACACTTATTGGGCGACTAGCCAAATGGGTGATGCTCCTGAGTGAATTCGACATCGAGTATGTGGACAAAAAAGCAATAAAAGGAAAAGCTATCGTAGATCAGTTAGCAGATGCTCCCATGTTAGATGATGTTCCTCTAATTTCAGAATTTCCAGATGAATCCATTTTAACAGTGTCACATGCAAAGCCTTGGCAACTATACTTTGACGGCTCATACACATAGCATGGGGCAGGAGCTGGCATCCTCTTCATAACTCCTCAAGGTGATTCTATACCAAAATCATATCGATTATCATTTCCCTACACTAATAACATAGTGGAATATGAGGCATTAACAACTAGATTACGGATTGCAGTTCAGTGGAAGATCCAGGAACTTCGTGTTTTTGGGGACTCTCAACTTGTAATTCGTGAAGCAACTAATGATTATGAAACAAAGGACGATAAATTAAAGCCTTACAAAAGAATGGTGGATGACCTAAAACAACATTTCACGAAGATAGACTTTGAGCAGATACCCAGAGAGAAGAATTGAGTCGTGGATGCCATGGCTACAATTGCTTCACTAATTGATCTACCACCGAATGAGACCCGCTATGAGTTCTTGGTGGATAACCTTTTGGTTCCCTCATATGAAATCACTCCTACTGAGATGATATGTGTTGTTGGTCCTGAGTCCCAGTTATACGGTTCCATTTTTGCATACCTTCGTGACAATACCCTACCTCTTGATCTATCCAATAACCAACGTCGCACTTTCATTCACTAATCTTCTCGATACGTCATTTTAGACGATATCCTCTACCATTGAGGTCTAGATGGTACTCTTCTTAGATGTTTAGAAAGCGACGAAGCTTAGATTGTATTACATGAAGTACATGAAGGGATATGTGGTCCACATTCTAGTGGTCCTACCTTAGCCAAGAAACTCATCAGGACTGGATATTACTGGCCCAATATGGAAAAAGATTCATATCAGTTTGTCAAGAAATGTAAGCAGTGTCAACTTCATGGAGACCTCATCGATGCGCCAGCACAAGAACTTCAACCAATTGTGACTCCTTGGCCCTTCTATCAGTGGGGACTTGATCTCATAGGCAAGATTCACCCTCCATCTTCCAACAGTCATAAATTCATAATCACTGCCACAGAGTATTTCACAAAATGGATCGAAGCCATGCCTCTAACACAAGTCACTGGAAAACAATTTGCTACATTCATTCTCAACTATATCATTTGTCGATACGGTATTCCTGTTTCCATCATCACTAATAACGGGCGTCCCTTCAAAAATCGGGATGTTCATGAACTCTGTGATTGCTTCCATATTACCCATCATTTTTCCACACCCTATTATCCCCAAGGTAACAGTCAAGCTGAGGCGTCTAATAAAACAATCCTTAAAATCTTGAAAAAGACAGTCGATGACGTTGGCCGTAATTGGCATATCCAGCTTAATCCCGCACTTTGGGCTTACTGCACAAGCATCCGCACACCTATAGGAGCTACAACCTATTAACTTGTCTACGGAAATGAAGCTATCTTTCCTATTGAGGTCGAGTTACCCTCTTTACGAGTCTCTTTGCAAAACATTATCACTGATGAAGACCATAGGATCTCTCGCTTGCAAGAACTTGAACTATTGGATGAACGAAGATAAACTGCTTTTAATCATCTCAAGGCTTATCAACAACAAATGAGTCGCAGCTACAATCATAAAGTCAAGCCTCGCACATTTGAGGTAGGTGACTTGGTCCTTAGAGAAAATCCTAAAAATCAACAAGACAGAGAGAAAGAGGGCAAGTTCGAACCAAACTGGCTTGGTCCTTACATCATCATAGCACCATATAGATTTGGTGCATATCAACTCTCAACCACAGAGGGTGAATCCTTGGAGGATCCTATCAACATCATACAGCTTTGCAAGTTTTACACATAGCTCTTTAGAGTATCCCAATTTAAAAATACAAAAAATTCAAAAAAAAAAAAAAAAATTCAAAAAAAAATTTTAAAAAAAAATAAAAAAATTCAAAAACAGAAAAACATTTCATCCAAAGGTGAAAACCACTTCGGTGGTGCCCTGGGCAAGTAACATGGTGAAAACTTGGTCACCAACGCCATGTGTAGAGACATTGCTCCTCCCTCCTTCAAGATTCACTTTCATCCCTTCACTTTGCACACACTCACAACCTATCCATTCATAATAAACTTACCCATTCCCATCATGGCTTGTCATTGATCTACCTAAGATTGGTTAGCTATTCATAATAATCCTTCCTTTTTACCTCTTTCCATTCATAATAAATCAACTCCTATATGTGGCTAAGCTAATCCTACGTCTAGTGATGGGTGTGGAACTGAGCGCATCGCATGTTTCGAGGAGTACAGTTTCTTCCAATTTTCTTCAATCTATCTACGCACAATCCACAATAAAGAAACACTTGCATCGCCAATCCGCAATAAAGTTTCATCTTCTCCGCAATAAAGTATCAGTTTCATGGATTCAGTCAGTTTCAGATGAGACACTGCAGCAACAATGGGCTTCAACAAATCAAATCTTTGAACAGACTCAGACAACATTATGGTTCAGTGCTATCTATCTTTTTGTGAAAGTAAACATTGTGACCACAATCAAATAGACTTATACAAGTGACAAGAGACACTAAACTTGAGGACTACAATGAATGTTGGTGTCGAGTCTTGGTTTTCTTTTGATTTTTATCTTTTGGTGACATGTCTTTTAGCTTTTCCAAGATGTCTCTGACTAGAGATTCTATCTCCAGGATATCTTTGACAAGAAACGCGAGGATGGGGTATCGTCACCTATTTTTCTTTTGTTGTCTGTGGATTGTCTCTTAGTAATTCTTTGACTTGTCCAAGGATATGAGGACACTGAGAGTCTAGTATGAACTGGGGCATTCCTTGTTTGTGACTATCTTATCTCCATGCAAATAGGTACAATGACTTTTTGGGTCGAACATATGCCTCGATTGTCATAACCTACTTGCCATAATAAAGCTCAATGATGATAACGCAAAAAAAGCTCTTTCACTTCCATATCTACTATCTTTCATCCCCCTTTCTTGATTGACTTCCATCGCCCTTCTTGAGTTCCCGTAGCCCACTATCACATGACTGAGTATAATGACAGGCCAAAAACATTTGCATTTCATGTAGTTGCACTTGCATTACCACATATAAGCATTTCATACATACATACATATAGATATCACAATCGCATCGCATCCTACACACAACACATGTTAGCACATTTTACATTTTCATCATGTAAATAGTCATTTGCATTATCATATTCATCTACATTTCATACATTCACATTTGCATTCGCATAACATATAAAACATCAAAGAACAAAAATATTGCATTGCATCATATACATATTTGCATCCATAACATCTCATCACATAGATACACATACATATAGCTGCCGCAAAAATGAATCATCTCATATATATATAATCAAAAGTGTCATGATACAATGATGTCAAAATACATATGGCTACAAAATCACCCGAAGGTGTCTACATCATAATACAAAATGGTACCAAACTGATACATAGGGAGCCCTCTATGGCTATGATGAACTCCCTCCCTCGGAGCCGCCTGGCCTCGATGGAGTCTGAGCCCTAGAAGGACCCACCCCAGGATCATCTCTCCTGCCCCCTCTATCTGGTGGTGGTGGAGGACCCATAACCCCACCACTAGACGTCTGTCTCCTCTGACTCCCTCCTGTGGTCATTGTTGTCCACAATGGTCTACGGAAGCTCCTCGCCTGCTGCTCTGGTGGCACTGCCCCGTAGTATAGGTCTCGCCAATAACCTATCTCCTCCCCTGCCCGCAGAACATAGGCGTATCTAGCCCCTGTGTCCTCTGTCGCCTATCTCCCAGCCCTCAGTGTTGTCTCAACCTTAGTATAACGCTGGATGGTCCGATCCCACTCCCGCTTTGTATCCCTCAGCTATCTCCCGAGTCTAGTTGTCTCCCTCTCCAGGTCCTAGATCTCATCTGCCTGTCCTTGGCAGATCTCCCTCAGCTCAAACAGCTCATCCTCCTCATCCTCGGCCCCCTGTGCCTCTGCCTGTGGCTCTTCTTGTGGCTCCCCCTAGATGGTTGTACCTGTACCTATACCTGCCTCTGTCCCTGTCCCTACACCTATCTAGGATCATGTGCTACTGGCACTTGTAGTGGTAATCCACTGCAACCCCTCATCACCCGAGCCTGCCTCTCCTCTCCACCCTCTCTCCATGGATCCACTCTCCTCTCTCTAACTACACCCCACCTCCTCCGTCGACCTCTCCCCCCACCATCTCCATCATCATCCCCATCCCCACCACCATCTCCATCTATCGGCTCCCCTGGGTCTGTCAGGCGTGGAAATGGATGCTCTACCCAATATGCAATATACTGTGCATCCATACTTGCATCCTCAATCTCTGGCCACATATCTCATGGCATAGGCACCATCTCTACCAGCTGCATCAAGGTCTGATCATACGACAACAACGGCCCAAAGTGTGCATGATCCCTGACTATCCAAACATACATCCCGGAACCCCGTGGCATCCGTTGAATCCTACCAAACTGCCTGCATACCCTATCAACCAACTGTCTCTCCAATACATAGGGTGTCCGCCCAATCAAATATCTGCTCTGGAAGGTATAAGGTAGATCCACTGCATCATCCTCCCACTGCTCGCACTCACGGTACGGCCTCCATATCACAGTGTCGATCTCATCCAGGACTCGAAGCCAATGCTCCAACCTGCCAATTTGTGGTTGTGATGTAATCATATCGTACAAATGAACAAAGTTGCATCCATGACCCCTGCGCCTGAAGTGTATCGATCGGGTAATCGGCAAATGCTCATATGCCCACACCTATAGCAATGTAACTCCGCAGCCCAATCCTACAGATCCATGATAAACAAACTGATGCAGATCATAGTATAAGTGTGCCAGCACGCACGGTCCCCAGGCATATTTGGTATGCTGTGTAACCAGTGTCTCCAAGGTGCTCCCCCAGCCTACAACCAACCCTCGTGTCGCCCTGTCTGGACACAGGAACCCACTGATCACTCCTCCTAGCACTGTTGGTAGTGCCAATCCTGTCGTGGTCATCGTGTCCCATGCCACATGTCCAGCCCTCATCTCTAGTCCCGAATCCTGGAACACTCGTCTCAGGGCCTCCCTATCTCCATCTCGATCATAGGGTATCAGCTCCCCATCGATCAGTATCCTCAGTATCCTGTATACATCCTCCAAGGTGATTGTCATCTCACCCATCGGCAAATGAAAAGTGCATGTTTCAGAATGCCATCTCTTGGCTAAAGCAGTCAGCAAACCCATGTTCGCCCAAAACTCAGGCACATACAGAATGTATCTCAGACCCATAACCTCAATAGCAGCTCGGTCCTCGAATGTTAGCTCTGGTCGTAATCTCTGCGTTGACGGGAATCTCTCTCGTCACTCCAGCATAGGCAAGTACTCCTACAGTCAAGCAAAACAATCATGTCAGTCAAAGTGACACTCACTGTTCATCACAAAGTGTTGCTATCTATCCTAGTGACACTCACTGTTCATCACAAAGTGTTGCTATCTATCCTAGTGACACTCATTGTTCATCACAAAGTGTTGTTATCTATCCCAGTGACACTCACTATTCATCACAAAGTGTTGCTATCTATTCTAGTGGTACTCCCTATTCATCACAAAGTACTACATGCTTTGCACTCCCTGTTCATCACAAAGTGCTGCTCATATTTGCACTCCCTGTTCATCACAAAGTGCTACTCATATTTTAGTACTCCCTATTCATCACAAAGTACTATGTCTTGGTACTCCCTGTTCATCACAAAGTATTACATGCTTTGCACTCCCTGTTCATCACAAAGTGCTGCTCATATTTGCACTCCCTATTCATCACAAAGTGCTACTCATATTTTAGTACTCCCTATTCATCACAAAGTACTATGTCTTGGTACTCCCTGTTCATCACAAAGTGCCTGGATCTATCCTAGTCTTCCCTAGAGGACCTGCTTGAGTGTATCCTCTTAGCAGCTTATCCAATTGACAGCATATGTTCATCACAGAACTGTCGATTTTCCCTAGAAGACATAAATGCACATTTTTGACATAAACGTGCCTTCATGACATAAACATGCTTACAGACTACACAAATGCGCCTGCTCTGCACAGACGCGCTTGAAATACACAAACATGCCTCTGCTCTGCACAGATGCGTCTGTCCTGCATAAACATGCCCACATTTCACAAACGCACCTGCATAACACAGACGCGCTCGCATCTGGCACATACGCTTTTCCCAGCATAGACGCGCCTGGCACCAACACAAACACGCCTAGTCAACATAGACGCGCGTGGCACCAACGCAGATGCGCCTACAAGTTTTTGACATAATTTGACATTATCCTAAAGCGCATTTATTGCGCTACCTAGCATGCATTTATGAAAACAATTGATGCCACAAAGTACAAGGAGGTTTTGTGGTACTTACCGGCTCTCCTGCCTCTACTGGCCTCTGATATCGGTGGAATCGATCAAATCTATGAACCAATGCCATCACTGCTGACTGTTGCTACTATAATCTCTCTCTGCACTCTGATTTTTTGGATGTGTGGATGACAATGAGGATGTTTTCCCCTCGTGGTCTATCTTATAGACTACCCTAGCCCTAGCCCTCATTTCCTGAGTTAGTCTTCATTATCCTATGACTCTGTCACTCTATCCTATTCGGTCAGTCCATTCTAGCCTTTCTTTGTTATCGAGAGATTGTCTAGTCTAATTAAATAAATATTTAATTTATTTAATTACTTTAGCCTAATTCTTCTATTAATTAAATAAATCTTTATTTATTTAATTAATTCATTTATCCTCTTCTAGCCTTATTTCTCATTTAAATAAATACATTTATTTATTTAAATAGCCCTTTTCCTAAATTAAATAAATACTTTTATTTATTTAATTGATCCCACTTCCTCTATTAATTAAATAAGTCTTTATTTATTTAATTAATTCATTAACCTTTTCCATCTATGACATATGTCATTCATCTCTTAATTCATACACTGCCTACCCTTTTATTATTTTATTATTTTCTCTACCTACCCTTTAATCATAGCCGACCATTTATCTTTTACACCTCTCAATCTTATCCCTTCATTTCTTATAGTGTCTTCTGTATAAGGAGATGCTTCCTTCATTATCAAACCCTCACTATGCATGCTGACTACTGGATCAATTGACTACACTACGCCTTTGCACTTTCATATGCGATCCTACTTGCAACCACATTTCCATTCTTTGTTGAGCTCTTGTGCACATAAAGTCTGAGAGCAAATATATCAAGCAAGATCAATGGAGATAGGAAGAATGGAGATTCAAACCCTATTGGACATGTGATGGTATAATCTTTGTGATTTCATTTGATTTGCATTGTCTTAGGTAATCTTCATATGTTATGGTGGATCTTTGTTGTTGTTAGGCTAGGGTTTTTGTGGTTGAATTCATTTAGTCTTTCAACATTGTTGTTATCCATTTTCACCGTATACAGAAATAATAAAATTCTATATAATATAATTATATATAGTTACGCAATATAAATATCAAATTATTATAATTAATACTTAACAAATAATGTAGTACAAATTAATTACATATATAATAGAATTATATTTATAATTGTGTATAATATTTGATATAAAATAAATTCTATCTTTATTATATATTATATTTGATATAATATAAATTGCTAAATCTATCTTTAAATTGATATTGTAGTTATATATTATACTCTACACTTAAAATTATTATAATTGTATAATATTTGATATAAAATAAATTCTATCTTTTTTATATATTGTATTTGATATAATATAAATTGCTAAATCTATCTTTAAATTGATATTGTAGTTATATATTATATTCTACACTTAAAATTATTAATTATAATATATAATATATTTTTAATATAGGTTTATCTCTATCTTTCTCTCCCCTCTCTCTTTACGTATCTTTGCATCTCTCTCTCTCTCTCTCTCTACCCCCCTCTCTATCACTTGTATCTATGACCACCTTTATCTCTTGCTATTTATTTCTTCATCTCTATCTTCCCATCTCTCCCTATTCCTCCATCTATATCTCATTTTATGCCTTTCTCTCTTATTCACTCTATCTCTATTGCTCTATCAAATAACATATGTATCCCTCTCTCTACCTCTCTTTATCTATCAATTCATAGATCTTCATATTTCTATCTCTCTATCTCCTCTCTCGTTCTCTCCCTCTTTCTATCTCTAATTTTTGTTATCTCGCTCTTTCT
The DNA here is from genome assembly GCF_030272615.1 of Cryptomeria japonica. Classification (NCBI taxonomy): domain Eukaryota; kingdom Viridiplantae; phylum Streptophyta; class Pinopsida; order Cupressales; family Cupressaceae; genus Cryptomeria; species Cryptomeria japonica. Next base: position 700,277,125 of record NC_081414.1, read on the forward strand.
ATCCTTTTCCATCTCTCCCTCTCTCAATATTTATCCCTCTCTCATCCCTCTATCTTTTGAAAGTTATATATCTCTCTCTATCTTTCTTTCTTTCTACCCCTATCTCTCCCTCTTTCCTTCTTTCTACCCCTATCTCTGTCTCTTTCTATCTCTATCTCTTTCTCTCTCTCCTTGTCTCCTTATCATTAGAACTCTTTTTATATCTCTCTCCTCTCTCCTCTCTCTATTTATTTCTCTCCTCTGCCCCCCTCATTATCTATCTATTATATAATATATCAGTCTTCTCTCTCTCTCTCTCTCTCTCTCTCTCTCTCTCTCTCTCTCTCTCTCTCTCTCTCTCTCCCCCCCCATTCTCTATCTTTCCTCATCTGTCACTCCCTCACTCTCTCCCTATCCCTTATCTATATCTCAATTTCTACCACTCTCCCTTTCTCTTCCCATATATATCTTTATCTTCTCATATATCTCTATCTTTTCCTCTTTCTCTCTCCCTCTCTCTATCCCCCTCTATTTCTCTTTGTCTCTATTTGTCTATCTCTACATCTCTATGTTTTTATGTCCTTCTATCTAGGTCTCATTGTATCTCTCTTTCTGTCCATCTCTACTTTTTTTAGCTCTACTTCTCTATGTTTGTATGTTCTTCTATCTATCTCATTATATATCTCTTTCTCTTCCCCTCTCTATATTCCTTCATATATCCTTATATCTCCATCTCTCTCTTAGTCTACCTCACCATTTGTATCTCTATGATATCAATTCTTAGATCTTTACAATTTATGTGAATAACTTAAATGGATCATGACAAAGGGGAACATTTTGAACATAACTCAAGATCTCTCAGATTGGGTATTAATAAACAAAAATAAAATAAATAAATGAAAAGGATAAGGACATAGACCAATTTTACAAATTTTAGGCCTATAAATCTAGGTACTTAATGAGATTCATGTAGAAGAGTTATTTGTATATAAATTTAATTTTATTATACTCTGCTTCTATCGATATTTCATTTTGTTTCTTTCTGAACTTCTATTTTTATGTCCTTCAAGGTAGATTCCTAATTCCTTGGAAAATCAAAAGGAGTAAAAATATTCTCCCAACAACCAAATCAATTTCAAAATAAGGTGGGCGATGAGAATCCACCTAATGACCTTGCCCGCACAAATTACCATCTATAAACAATTAATAAAATTATGACACAGATAGCAAGTGGGTGTTTCTGGCCTACTTCACGAAAACTCCCTAACAGTAAATCAAAAGACCCTATAACAAGCAATTGCAGGTTGCCATTAACCACCATTCTGCAGAGCACAAGGAGCTACCAACCCTTTTATCTGTCTATATGCCTGCAAGAATTTGCGCTTGTCACTCAATTCAATTATTTTTTCATGATCTTGAAGATGGTGCTTCATATCATCAGAAAAACTGTAGTTTTTCATGTTTCTTTTATGCCTATATATTTAAAAAGCACCGTCCTTTCAGCCATATGTTGTCCTCTGCAGTTCTGTTGTGCTCGTAATTGTTTCTTTGCAAGCGGGACAATTTTAAGAAAGCTGTTCGGTTTTAGCAATGAAAAAGATTCGGACGTCCTAATATATGGCCAACGTCCACCTTCTGTTTGTGTGAATGATGAGAGGAGCAGCAATTCTGAAAATGAAAAATTTCACCACAAAATGCAAAAACAGGACCTTGTTAGAATATTTCATGCCTTGGACAGCAACAAAGATGGCAGTGTAAGTACAGAGGAGGTACTAGGTCTACTGGAAATGCTTGGGCTCCAACACTTTTGTGATGATAATATGAAGATCATGATGGGTTTGCAGGTGCAGATGAGCTGTAATGATTTTTGCAAACTTTGCCAGAGTCTGTGGGAGGAAGCTGAATCTGAAGAAAGTATGGAGGAAATGTCTCATGAAGCAGAGTTAAGAGAAGCATTCTCTGTTTTTGATAAAGATGGTGATGGTTTTATCACACCATCTGAGCTTCAAGATGTCCTGCTAAGCCTGAGACAGAGAGAAGGGCAAGACTTGGAGAATTGTAAAACAATGATAGCAAGGTTTGACAAAAACTCTGATGGTAGAATTGATTTTATGGAATTTGAGTGCATGATGAAAAGCATAAACGATTCTAAATAGATTTTTGTAAATTGGGGTTGTAACTCCCAAAACTTTGTTCAAAGTTTTGAACCTGTATATTGAAAAAATTGAATATATTCTAAATCACTTTCAAAGTGTGGCTATATAATCTCTATATTTGAAACCTAAACTCCTAATATTCTTTTGAGGGTTTTGGAACTGCAAAGAAATTGACTAAATTCCAAATGCTTTAGAAATAAAGGAGGGGTTAAAATTTATTCAAAGCAGAACAAGTACAAAGCAAGGGCATCAAACAGCCCTGTCAAGATCCACTAAGTGATCTAACTGATGAGACAAATCAAGGGGTAATTGACCTTTATCCATAACATACCAATTATGCATGTGCTCAGAAGTTCATTTGGCGAGACAATCGGCAACACCATTCCACTCCTTAGGGATATGCGTGAAAGAAACAGAAACCAAAGAATCACACAAATGAAGAATCTGGTTAACAACCAAACTCAACTGCCAGCTAACATTCGAAGAATGCTGTCGAATCAACAAATTCACCACCACCTGAAAAAATATAAATATGTTATCTCCATATTTGAGATTAAACTCCCAATACTCTGCTCAAAAATTTAGAATTTATATTGAAAAAACTGAATATGTTCCAAAGCATTTCCAACGAATCAAGAGTATATATATGATCTCTATATTGTAAACAGTTGGATTTCTCTCATAATCCCGAATTTAATAGGTTATGTATGTTATTTTATGTGTACAGTCTGTAAGTAGCTAACTGCTCATATATCATTGTTTGAGTCATTTGGCAGGGGAATGAAAAATACAGCAATATCACTAACAAACTTGAAACAATGTACCTCAGCCTTCAGGTCCTGTCCCTTGATTTGTCTTCATTTAAACTCTATAAAGAATAGAGAGATTACTTAGAGTTTTATACAATGTCTCACAAATAGTGAGAGATTTGAAAGTTTCAGAAGTAAACCAATAGAACCGATCAGTTCTTGGGTTCACCAGGAAAACTGTCCATAACAATGATTGTACAAAACAAATTACATTTTAGCAAAATAGAATCTTATCCAGACTACCCTTCTGGAAAGCCACTTTGGATACTCAATATGTCACTCATAAATAGCAGTGATGGTCATTTTTTGCAGGAAACCCAATTAAAACTAAACTACAGATAAATGACAATGATCATGTGAATAAACTAATGTGAGAAAGAAAATCTTTATTGAGTTGGATGGATAAACTTAATGAATATTACTGATAATTTTTGAATTTAGAATAATCATCATTATGATAAGGCAATGGGGATGTCTGTTAAAGTTTAGATTTCACAAGAAAAATTGAAGTTTATCAGTTTATGTGTCTTTGAATCTCCTCAACTTGGTCCACAACTCTGCTAGCCTTACATTCCTCATTTTCTTGTTGGAGCTTTGGAGACATCGATAAGCTTCTGCTTTTATTTCAACCCACATCTATGCAGGGCTGAGTAAAGGGAAGAGAGGGTAGATACAAGATGAGAAGGAAGTAGAGAGAAAAAACATACCTTTCTCGGCCTTTTGGCTAAGATCAAGTGTAGTAACTGTTCTTATCAAACATAAAATCGTTTTTTAACACTGATCTGATAAATTGTTATATTTTATGATATTTTTATCATAATTCAACTGTGTTGTTTTAGGTGATGTTCATAGAGGTGAAGCATTGCGTCATCCCAATATTACTCCAATGTCTACAGATTCTTCTCCAAGATCAAACTCACTTAGCTTGCAAATCCATTTGCAAACAAATGGATATTTTAGTTATTTATTTAAACAATGATCATTCATTAAAGTTTATCATTTTACAAATTAAGAATGTTCTTATAATATTTTACGTTAAAGAAAATTCTAAATGTGTAATTGGTTATTAAATAGTTTGAATCTAGGTTGAAAAATTGTAATTGTTTATTAATTGATGTTTTATGATATTAAATATTTTAGATCTAACTTTGAATGGATAGCAAAATTATAAAATGGGTAGCAAAGTTATAGAATGTGTTCAAAATTTATGTTATAATTATGACGAATGAATCAAAGTATAAATCAAAACAAGGAGAAAAAAGCAAAGGATAACAAATGGATCAAAGTTCAAAACAAAGAGAAAAAAAAGTAAGGTACACACTTTATAATGCATCTTAAAGTAAGCAAATTGTCAATATGAAACTGTATAACATGTACTCGCATAAAGAATATGGATTATGATTCCTCATGCACTCCTTATAATAAAATACATCAATTTGAAAATAAACATAATTAACTACCAAACAATATTGGCAACACACAAATAAAAA